>NW_023396865.1:0-101734 GCF_011125445.2 Fundulus heteroclitus | reverse complement strand
CTGAGCACGTTCAACCACTTCATCATGGTGTGCCGTAATAAAGGTTGTAAGCATTTGTTTCCAGACAAAGAAAGCCCAATAATAGCATTTTTTCTGGTGCTGGTTGGCAAAGATCTTGATGACAAGGGAATGGAAATAGCCCAGACCATCCATCATTCATTTTCTAACACGCTTATCCCTGCTGAGTTCGTGAGGGGTGCCGGTGCCGATCTCCAGCTGTCAATGGGCGAGAGGCAGGGTATAAAATGGACAGGTCACCAGTCCATCGCAGGGCAGAAATAGCCCAGACTTTTGCCCAATTTACTCTGATATCACCAAGACCCCTGACAGTTTATACGAAAACTCATCCTACAGATTCTGGCACACAGCTTAATATGACCTAATTAGCAGAACTCTGCAAAGCTTGACTGCATGCTAGTGGGGTACGTTAGCTATTTGATTCAGATGTGTGGGGCAAAGGACACATCTAAAATTGCAGAACACTGGCCATTGAGGATTTGAGTTTGAGACCACTGACTTAAACCCTTTATAGATCACATTACCTTTTACTACGTATACATGCATTTAAATTCTACATTCAAGCAAGACCTCGGTAAACCTTGAAATATCCCCAGGAAAACGCTTTAAAACAGCTTCAAATCACAAATTAATTGACTCATCGGGGTAATGACAAACTTCAAGACAACAGTTCAGAGACGAAGATCACACAGGTGAAAGGCTGCAATAGGGAGATGAGACTCAGAACACGCTGAGACAGGGGTGAGTGGATAGAGACACCTCCTTAGTGCTGGATCCTGGAAATTCTTCCACCCAACGCAGATGGTCTCTGATGAAAATATAAAGAATGTTTCTTTAATTTTTGAAAACAATACATATATTTCTACGTATAATTTTTCAATACAGTCCACTTTCAATTTCTAAATATTGTATATGAAACATACACTACACTGCCAAAAGTATAAACTCATCTGCCTCACACACGTGTGTACTCGTGTGACATCCCATTTTTAATTCAGGGGGTTTAAAATGTCAGCCCATCCCTTTTGTGGCAATAACAGCTCCATCACTTTTGGATTATGACAAGATTTAAGAGGATGTTTCATTGTGATGTTGCATTTTAACCATTCTTCCAAAAACACATTTTAACACTGAAGTTGGACAAGTCTCTGCTCTAATTCATTCCAAATATGTTCTCTCAGGTTGAAAGTAAGTATTTGTGTAGGTCAGACAAGTCTCTCCACACCAAACTTTCACAAAGTTGAAATTGGTCAAAATGTATTGACATGCTGACTCATAAAGGGGTACCTGTTACCGAAACCTTAGTTTCAGGGAGTTTGTGGTGCTCTACATCATAGTTCCTCTGCAAAAAACTTCCAATCCATTTGACACAAAACAGTCAGGAAAGGGGTTTCTGGTAACTGCCAAATCCAGACTCATCGACTGAATTCGCAGACAGTCCTCTGGTGGTGACCATTTCATCCAAATGCTTCATATTGTATTAGTGCAGTCTTTCACAAACGTTTGCATAATTATAACATAATAATAATAATAATATAATAATATAATAAAATAATAATAATAATAATAATAATAACAATAATCCTTATTTATTATTTCCACTGTAAATTTTAAAAAATACAATTTGTCCACTGTATTTAACTCATCCCTTAGGGAGCAGTGGGCTGCCACTCTACAACATCTGGGGCTCTGAATCTTGCTCAGGGACCCATAGTGCTCATCATTCCCACAAAGGTTTGTAGAAGCACAGTCTACCCCTGTATCAATATAATACTGCTGTTATCACTAAAGTAATCTAAACACTTCCATTTAATGATTTGGGTGGGTTAGCAAATACTTTCAGTAATATAATACACATGCATACATATTTTTTTTGAATTTGTAATGCTCAATTTAAATAAGCCTGTGCAAATTCTCAGTCATCCGGGTTATCGCAACAGCCAAGACGCTTAAATAAATAAAACTGGAACTAAACACCACTTCACAAATTACAGGCCTGTCTCTCTACTGTCACAATTTTAAAAATTTTTAGAAAAATTATTTAACAACAGATTGGAGAAATTTATTGATAAAAATAAACTACTCACTGATAGCCAATATGGATTTAGAAAAAATAGATCAACCTCACTAGCACTAACAGAACTCATTGAAGAAATCACAAACTCCACAGATAAAAAGAAATATGCAGTTGGGGTTTTCATTGATCTAAAAAAAGCATTTGATACAATAAATCACAAAATATTAATCAGTAAACTGGAACGAATCGGGATCAGGGGTGTAGCTCTAAATTGGATAAGTAGTTATCTGAGAGACAGACAACAATTTATGAAGATAGGAGATTATTGTCTGAATGTCTGGGCATTGTTTGTGGTGTCCCCAGGGGTCAGTGGTGGGACCACAGTTATTTTTATTATATATCAATGATATTTGTAAGGTATCTCAAGTATTGAATTTTGTATTATTTGCAGATGATACAAACATATTTGGATCAGGGGACAGCTTACAGCTACTCGGAATCAATCACTTAAGAATTCAGAAAATAAAACAATTGTTGACATAAAACAGGTTATCAATACATTTGAGTAAAACTACATTCATGGTATTCGGAAACTGTAAGTCAAAGCATCAAGCACAGATACAGATAGTGGGGTTAACATAGAAAGAGTACATGAAAATAAATGTCTTGGAGTGATCATAGATGACAAGATTTGCTGGAAGCCTCACATACAATACATCAAAACCAAACTGTCCAGAGGTATTTCAGTCCTAGCAAGAGCTAAGCACATTCTGGATCTCAAATCCATTCACATCATATACTGCTCATTACTGTTACCTTATTTGAATTACTAATTACTATAATCAAGCTCCATCATATATCAGAGCTCTGATTACCCCGTATGTTCCTAACAGAGCACTTCGCTCTTAGACGCAGGTCTGCTGGTGGTTCCTAGAGTCTCTAAAAGTAGAATGGGAGGCAGATCCTTTAGCTATCAGGCTCTCTCCTGTGGAACCAACTCCCAGTTTTGGTCCGTGAGGCAGACACCCTGTCTACTTTTAAGACTAGGCTTAAAACTTTTCTTTTTGACAAAAATTATAACTAGTGACTTTGTTACTCTCAGCTACCTTTATAGTTTTACTGCTATAGGCTTAGGTACTGGAGTATATCAGGATCTAATTTTCTCACTATATTGAGTTCTACTGTTCTTCAATTATGCATTATGTGTTGTCATTTCTGCTTTAACTTTCTGTTCTCTCTCTTTTCTCTTCATAGTAGGTACACCTGGTCTGGCGTTCTGTTAACTGTGACATCATCCAGAGAAGACGGCTCACCTGCTACTACCATCTAATGTAGAACAGATTACTAGATCAATGTGTGCTTCTGTGCTTTTTTGTTTCTCTTGTTGTGTCTCTGTTCTGTCTTCTGTAACCCAGTCGGTCGAGGCAGATGACCGTTCATACTGAGCCGGGTTCTGCCGGAGGTTTTTTTCCCCGTTAATGGGTGGTTTTTTTCCCACTGTCGCTTCATGCTTGCTCAGTATGAGGGATTGCAGCAAAGCCATGTACAATGCAGATGACTCTTCCTGTGGCTCTACGGTTCCCAGGAGTGAATGCTGCTTGTCGGGACTTTGATGCAATCAACTGGTTCCTTATATAGGAAATTTTTGACCAATCTGTATAATCTGACCCAATCTGTATAATATGATTGAACTTGACTTTGTAAAGTGCCTTGAGATGACATGTTTTCATGATTGGCGCTATATAAATAAAATTGAATTGAATTGAATTATGTAGAGGTTTGGGGAAACACATATCAACACTCACTACAGCCACTAGTCATAATGCAAAAAAGAGCAATAAGAATCATTCACAACGCCGGATTTCGGGATCATACAAACTCATTATTTCTAAAACCTAAATTACTAAATATTATGATTTAATTGAATAAACAGTAGTATTCATGTTCAAAGTAAGACATAGCCTATTGCCTGGTAATATACAGAAGATGTTCTCTGAAAGGGAGGGAGGGTACGATTTAAGGGGAAGGGGACATTTTAAGACTAATAGATGTAGAACTACAAGGAAAACATTATGTTTATCAATTTGTGGAGTTAAATTGTGGAACAAACTAAATGAGAACCTAAAGCAATGCCCAAACATATTCCTTTTAAAAAAAATGTACAAAGAAATTATTTTCAGAAGGTATAGATAAGTATGGTAGAAAGTTTTGTTGTGTGTTTTGTTTTGTTATTTGTATAAATGTATGAGGGTATATGTGTATATATAATATGTATGTATATGTGTAGGTAGTTATGTATATATATATATATATACACACACATATATATATATATGTTACGGTGGCAGCTCAGCAGGGGTGAGTGTTCTGCTTTCCTTCAGTTCGTTCTAATATTTTCTGTTATTTGTTTTGGTCTTGTGTTCCCCCTCGTGTCTCTTCCCTCCCTACGGCTCTCTCTCTCCCTGCGTTCTGGAACCATCGCTCCTCCTACCACCACCTCTGCCACCTGCACACTGGTCTTCATCTTCATCAAGCTCAAGATAAAAACCGGCCTTTCTCAACACTCTTCCCTGGATCGTCTGCTGCATTAGTCCTGGTGCCGCTGAATCTCCTAAGACTCCTCACGATCAAGCAAAATACTTCCCTGGTGTTTTTCCCCTTGTGCTAACCCATTCTCTGTGTTTGCCTTTGTTTCCAGAGTTGCTCACCTTACTGATCTTCAGCCAGCTGAGTCCGCGACCGATCCTCCCCTCCCGGACGCTGCCACTGCGGCTCATCCTCAACTCCGCGGCTGGGTGTTCGCCGGTCGGTGCCTTCCTCCTCTGGGTCTCTTTAGTCAGTCGCTCCCTGGTCACCTGGGTTAATCCTCCCGCTCTGGGTTAAGATCCGTGCCGAGCTCCGGCCTCCCCCCTGAGGAGCCCATGCAGTTGGGTCGGGCTAAACTGTCAGCACGCGAACGTGAGCATCGCTTCCTGGAGGGTGTCTGTATATACTGCGGCCTTATTTACGCTCCTGTCCGCAGCGCCCAAAAAGAGTAGGCTCGCCCGCAGCAGTGGGGATTTGAGCGAGCCGTTTTTCTCCCCTGACCCCCCGAAAATTATTAAATGCAACTCTCTCTTGGGAAGGGATTGACCAACCGCTGGGCGCACTAATAGATTCAGGCGCAGATGAGAGCTTCCTCGATAAAGAGGTCGCCCGTCAGCTCGCTATTCCATTTGTTCGCCTAGACGCCCCTCTCTGCGCTTCCAGCCTAAGTGGGAATCCCTCCTACGAGATCACTCACCGCACCCGCCATAACATTAGTCACCTCAGGAAACCACCGTGAAACTACCTCGCTCCACCTAATCTCCTCTCCAAACGCTCCCTTGGTCTTGGGACTCCCGTGGTTGATTAAGAACAATCCTAATATCGACTGGAGTAGCGGCGTGGTCCGTAACTGGAGCACCGCTTGTCACGCGTCTTGTTTACTCTCCGCTCGCTCCCCGGGTATCTCAGTTTCCCTCCACCGCCCCCTGTGGACCTTACCGGTGTACTGCTGGAGTATCATGATTTATCACAGGTCTTTAGCAAGGACCTGGCTCTTTCTCTGCCCCACCACCGCCCATATGACTGCGCGATCGATATCCTCCCGGGTGCGTCTTACCCCCGGGAAGGTTGTATAATCTGTCTCGCCCCAAACGAGAATCGATGGAACAGTGCATTCATGATTCCCTAGCTGCCGGTATAATCCACCCCTCTTCTTCCCCTCTCGCTGCTGGGTTTTTCTTTGTGCCCAAAAAGGATAAATCCCTCCACCCGTGCATAGATTATCGTGGTTTAAACGCCATTACGATAAAAACAAATATCCACTCCCTCTCCTTGATTCTGTTTTTGACGCCCTTGCGAAATCCACTATTTTCACCAAATTAGACCTGCGGAACGCTTACCATCTCGTGCGTATCCGTCACGGTGATGAGTGGAAAACAGCATTCAATACACCGCTGGGCCATTATGAATACTTGGTCATGCCCTTTGGGCTGACCAACGCGCCAGCGGTGTTCCAGTGTTTAGTTAATGATGTCCTTCGCGATTTTCTACACCGCTTTGTTTTGTTTACCTGGATGACATCCTTATTTTCTCAGAGAATGCCGCCCAGCACCTTGAACATGTTCGTCTCGTCCTCCAGCGTCTTCTTGAAAATCGTCTGTATGTCAAAGCGGAAAAATGCAAATTTCACGCCCCGACTCTGCCGTTCCTCGGGTTTGTTATCGAGAAGGGCCATCTCCGAGCAGACCCGGAGAAGATCCGCGCAGTCGCGGAATGGCCCGCTCCCACCTCGGTTAAACAACTTCAGAGATTCCTTGGGTTCTCCAACTTCTATAGGCGGTTCATACGTAACTATAGCACGGTGGCGGCCCCTCTCACCCGTTTAACCTCTGCGTCAGTTCCGTTTGTTTGGTCTCCCGAAGCAGCCACCGCATTCGAGACCTTGAAGAAAATGTTTACCTCCACACCCATGCTCGTTACACCCGACCCCTCTCTCAATTTATAGTCGAGGTTGACGCCTCGGACTGCGGGGTCGGAGCTACTCTATCCCAGCGCTCCCCAGTAGATAACAAGACGCATCCCTGCGCATATTTCTCTCGCCGCCTCTCCCCTGCCGAGAGAAATTATAGCATAGGAGACCGGTAGCTGCTGGCGGTTAAGCTGGCTTTGGTGGAGTGGAGGCACTGGCTGGAGGGCGCTGAGCAGCCCTTTGTTATTTGGACTGACCATAAAAATCTACCCTACATCCAAACGGCCAAGAGACTCAATCCCCGCCAAGCTCGCTGGGCCCTGTTCTTTTCTAGATTTAATTTTTCCCTCACCTATCGCCCAGGATCGAAGAATATAAAACCTGACGCCCTGTCCCGCATCCACTCCCCAGACCTCCCCTTGGACTCCACGGATCCCATCCTGCCCCCCACTTGCCTCATCGCCTCAGTCGTCTGGGAGGTGGAATCCCTGGTGCGCCGTGCTCAGTCCACTGAACCGGATCCCGGCAACGGCCCCCCCAAACCGCCTGTATGTCCCCTCCAGTGCCCGTTCCCGAGTCTTGCAGTGGGCTCATGCCAGCAAATTTGCCTGTCACCCTGGTATGGCACGAACGCTGTTCCTGCTGCGACAACGTTTTTGGTGGCCGTCAATGGAGAAGGAGTGTCACAGCTTCGTGGTGGCCTGCCAGACCTGTGCAAGAGCAAAATCCTCCCACCAACCACCTGCTGGCCTACTTAACCCACTACCTGTCCCTGGTCGTCCCTGGTCCTATATCGCCCTAGATTTCGTCACCGGACTCCCCTCCTCCAACAGTCATACAGTCATCCTCACCATCGTGGACCGTTTTTCCAAATGTGCCCATTTTGTTTCCCTGCCCAAGTTGCCCTCCTCACTGGAAACAGCACAGCTGCTGGTGAACCACGTTTTTCGTTTACACGGAATTCCCTTGGACATAGTTTCTGACCGTGGACCCCAGTTTACTTCTCAGGTCTGGAGGGAGTTTTGCCGAGCCCTTAGTGTTTCTGTCAGCCTGTCGTCTGGCCACCATCCACAAAGCAACGGGCAGGCAGAGAGACTCAATCAAGACCTTGGGGCCGCGTTGAGGTGTGTGACCGCTAAAAACCCCACCTCTTGGTCTACTTTCCTCCCACAACTCCCACAACTCCCAGGTCTCCTCAGCTACTGGGCTATCTCCATTCACCTGCGCCATGGGGTTTCAGCCACCTCTGTTCCCTTCGCTGGAGAAGGAAGTTGCGGTGCCCTCTGTGCAAGCACAACTGTGTCGCTGCCGCTGGGTATGGAGGGAAGCCCGGGCCGCATTGCAGCGCACGTCTGAACGCAATCGCCGTCTGGCCGACCGTCACCGTACTCCGGCCCCTGACTACCGCCCGGGCCAGATGGTCTGGCTATCAGCTAGGGACCTGCCTCTCCAGACCACCTCCAAGAAGCTCTCCCCCCCGTTTTCATCGGGCCTTACCCTATAGAGGCAATCATTATACCCACTGCTGTCAAAACTGAAGCTACCACCCCACTTCCGCATCCACCCCAGTGTTCCATGTTTCCCAGTGAAGCCCGCTGCTGTCCAGCCCCCACTCTGTCCCTGAACCAACTCAGCCCCCACCACGCCTGATTGACGGACACCCAGCCTACACCGTCCGTTCGTCTCCTGGATGTCCGTCCCGGGGCCGGGTGTACCCGTTATTTGGTGGACTGGGCCGGTTCTACGGGCCAAGAGAACGCTCTTGCATTCCCGCCCTCCCCAGATCCCTGGACCAAAACCCTCATCCGGGACTTCCACAAAACCCACCCCAACAAGCAGGGTGGGCCACCTAGGTGGCGTCCGTTGAGGGGGGGGTCCTGTTACGGTGGCTGCTCAGCAGGGGGTGAGTGTTCTGCTTTCCTTCAGTTCGTTCTAATATTTTCTGTTTTTGTTTGGTCTGTGTGTCCCCCTCGTGTCTCTTTCCCTCCCTACGGCTCTCTCTCTCCCTGCGTTCTGGAACCATCGCTCCTCCTACCACCACCTCTGCCACCCTGCACACCTGGTCTTCATCTTCATCAAGCTCAAGATAAAAACCCGGCCTTTCTCAACACTCTTTCACCGGATCGGTCTGCTGCATTAGTCCTGGTGCCGCTGAATCTCCTAAGACTCCTTGTGATCAAGCAAAATACTTCCCTGGTGTTTTTCCCTTGTGCTAACCCATTCTCTGTGTTTGCCTTTCTTTCCGAGTTGCTCACCCTTGCTGATCTTCAGCCATACTGAGTCCGCGACCAATCCTCCCCTCCCAGACGCTGCCACTGCGGCTCATCCTCAACTCCGCGGCTGGGTGTTCGCCGGTCGGTGCCTTCCTCCTCTGGGGTGTCTTTAGTTCAGTCGCTCCCTGGTCACCTGGGTTAATCCTCCCGCTCAGCGTCCCCGTTCCAGCGCTCCCTATTTCCGGATTACGGCATTCCCGTTGTGTTTAATCCTTTTCCTGCCCTTATTAAAATAAACCTATTTCAGAGTGGTTGCGTGTGGGTCCGTTCTGTCTAACCTTAACATATATATATATATATATATATATATATATATGTATATATATATATACTGTATACACATGCATACATACACACATACATATATATATATATATATATATATATATAGCAACATAATTATACATACATATATATATATATTATATATATATATATATATATATATATATATATATATATATATATAGAGCAACATAATTATAAATATTTGTAAATTGAAGAATAAAAGAATTAAAGGGGTAGGAGTACATAAATTGTACTTCTTCCTACTCCTTTTCGCACATGTAATAGAGGTATATTAACTCAGGACAAAAGGGTACCTTTTTTATTGTTTTCTCGCCAATGTTTTTAAACATTGTTTTATTGTTTTTTTTATTAATTTGTATATACTTTCTCCTGCATGTTCGAAATAAAGATATCAATTCAAATTCAAATTAAATCGGAGCCAACTGGACTTTTGCACAGTTCTTTCTGAAAACGTTTCGACACCTATCCAGGGGTCTTTGACAATTCTGGTGGCTCGCACTTCAGCAACCTGCAGTTGGTGCACTGCTGTTTTTAAAGGACACGACGCCCATTCTCCTAGGCACATTCTTAGTCAGATGCAAATCAATGACTCAGCCGTCACTGTCCTGGGTTGTTAGAAGCTATTTCTTGTTGTGAGTGAGAGTACTTGCTCATTATGAGGCTGCTGATGTAATCTCTTGAATAGCCGAAATACAAATAAGTTTCTGTACAATGTACAGAGAAATGTCAATATGTTCAAGTATTTGTCATGATGCAGCCTTGCTGACTGCACCCTGAGCACTTCCTGGCTCCTTCTCTTCCAGTGCAGCCCTGATTAGGCACACCAGTTAGGCTGCAATTAACTATGGACTGGCTCACCTGCTCACCTGACTATAAAACTCACCTCAGTTTGTTCCTCGTCGCCGGCTTTTCTGCAGTCTTCCTCACACCAAGCATGTCAAATGCAGTTTGCTTCAGTCAATTCTACACCAAGCCTGTCAAGTCCTGTTCGTTTCAGCTTCACGTTCACCAAGCCTGTCAAGTCCCGTTCTCGTCTGTCTCGTCTTACTCCTCATCTGCCAAGTTAAGTACCGTTATGCTGTGCTGCTGGATCTCTGCTCCTCCATCCTTGTTACTCTCTCGTCTGCAGCCCTGGTTCCGCAGCAGCCCAGCGCCCTCCTGGATTTCTCTATGTTGCCCTGTGGGATTTTACTGCAGCATCTGAGTCCAAGGAGCTCTGTTAAGGCTCAGTGTGGACTTACTGCAGCCCCTGTGGCCAAGGAACTCTCTTTATGATGTACCACAGGGATTTCAGCAGTCCACCTCCAGATCCTGTCTGTCATCTTCTCCAGGAGTGAATGCTGCTTGTCGGGACTTTATGTAATCAACTAGTTCCCTTTATATAGGAAATTTTTGGACCAATCTGTATAATCTGACCCAATCTGTATAATGTGATTGAATTTCACTTGTTTCGTGAATTGGCACTATATAAATAAAATTGAATTGAATTGAATTTGTGCTGCACCACAGGGTTTTCAGCAGTCCACCGATCCTGTCTGTCATCTCTGGTCCGTTCCAGTCAGCCAGCTCCTGCACCCTTCAACTCCAATCTGGTAACTGACTCTGGTTCTCAGCATCCACTAACCTCAATTTACAATAAACTCTCTATACAAGCTCTGTGTATGCGTGCTCTGTCCAGGTTCATCTAAGACAAATCATGACAGTATTATTTGTTTTGCTTAATTTTAAGACCTTTTTATATGCAATTCAGTAATGAAACCCAAACACTACAAACACTGTCCTGTGATTTGCTGTAGATGTTTTGCTGTAGACCTTCTGCTGTCTGGGTTACAGAGCAAATCATCAGTTACATTCAAGATTGCTTTAACTGTGTGGTGTGTGTGTGTGTGTGTGTGTGTGTGTGTGTTTGTTCTTGCGTCAGAGTGAGGACCATCACCAGTTTTTAACCAACAAAGTGAGGTCAATTTTGGGAAGTGAGGACATTTTCCTGGTCCTCACTTTCTTTCATATAGTAATGAGCTCTACTAGCCATATAGATGTTACTCTGTCTTTTTTATAAAGGTCCTCATTTTTTATGTAAAATGAGTCTGAAGGTTCACAATTCTCTTCTCACTAGGTCCCTCTAGTGTATAGTTCTGAAACTGCACTCAGGTTTCCACCAAACTGGTTCTCTACTTGCTCCCCCCTATAGGTGTTCTTTTGGCGCTGCACCCCAAATCTTACCAGATTGAATGCCTTTTTAGTGATCAGTTTATTATTTAATATATAGGCAGTACATTTTTTATAGTGTAGGCAAACATAGATTGAATCAGTATCAACCAAATATGTATTTTCAGGCTTTATGCATAAATAAAAATGGTTATATGCCTTCAGACTTATTCAATGCCCAGACAGGGAACATGATATTCAAGCTAGACATGATGTTGAAATTTTTTGTAATATAATTATGTGTAGATTAAAATTAATTAAACAATTAAACAATGTGTAGATGGCAGAAGAGTCCTGGAGAAGCAGGCAACAGGTAGACATGAAAACAGACTGGTAACAGCAGGGATGATGGGGTTAACGGGCTGGTGACAGGATTAAAGCAGAGCTCAGCTCATTAAGGATGCTGAACTCTCTGGAGGACCATTGAGCAGGAAAAGACAGTATAATTTTGAAACTTGAACTGAGAAACGGTAAGAACAAGATTGTATTCTGCATTACCAGGAGATGCTAAACTGTGAGATGAATCAAAATCCTCCACTGAAAGTGCCTCAACAGGAGGAAAAACCTCAAAGGTCACAAAAGGTCCTGGCAGGTTCAGAGGCCAGACAGCAGATGTCTCTGACATTGATGGAAACCCTATTCAAACTTCTGTGCATGCTCCTATTGTTTAATTGCTGCACCCAACTCAGCCACAGAAAAAGATAGCTTTTAAGCTTTTGATGAAAATTAGTTGTTGCTTCCAGCCTATGCCTAATAGAAGGCCTCAGTTGTCAAGTCAGGGTTGAGTTATGGCACTTGCCAACTGGTTATGGAGGAAGGGGATGTATCGTTTTAATCGTCTAATCAGGCTTTTCACAACAATAACATACACATCCAGATCAGACCTTCCTAGCCATAGCAGCCGGGTCAAACACACTCCCATTTCTGGTGTATCTGTGGAGCACAGGAACCTTCCTACAGGTACTTCAGGTTAGCTACATGACAGTCCTTAGCCGCTAATGGGGTTGTGTTCCGCAATACCAGGAGATGCTACACTGTGAGATTATTCAAAATCCTCCACTGAAAAGTGCCTCAAATAGGGGGAAAACTTCAAAGGTCACAAAAGGTCAGCAGTCAGATTGGCCTCCTTCAGTCACAAAGCATCACCAAATCTGGGCCAAAACTGAACTTTTGACCACAAAGGGATCTAGTCCCATTTTCTATAGGTTGGTGACGTTATGGTGCCCAGAGTTATGGTGCAAGGAACCTCCAACCAGCTCCTGGCAGGTTCAGAGGCCAGAAGCAGATGTCTTTGACATTGATGGAAACCCTATTCAAATTTCTGTGCATGTTACTATTGTTCAATTGCTGCACCCAACTCAGCCGCAGAAAAAGATAGCTTTTAAGCTTCTGATGGAAATGAGTTGTTGCTTCCAGCCTATACCTTATAGAAGGCCTCAGTTGTCATGTTAGGGTTGAGTTCTGGCACTTGCCAACTGGTTATGAAGGAAGGGGAGGTATCGTTTTAATCGTCTAATCAGGCTTTTCACAACTATAACATGCACATCCAGATCAGAGCTTCCTAGCCATAGCAGCCGGGTCAAACACACTCCCATTTCTGGTGTATCTGTGGAGCACAGGAACCTTCCTACAGGTACTTCAGGTTAGCTATATGACAGTCCTTAGCCGCTAATGGGGTTGTGTTCCGCAATACCAGGAGATGCTACACTGTGAGATTAATCAAAATCCTCCACTGAAAAGTGCCTCAAATAGGGGGAAAACTTTAAAGGTCAAAAAGGTCAGCTGTGAGATTGGTCTCCTTCAGTCACAAAGCCTCACCAAATCTGGGCCAAAACTGAACTTTTGACCAAAAAATAATTTAATGCCACTTTCTATAGGTTGGTGACGGTATGGGTGGGTCATTTTTGGGCCTCCAACCCGGTCCTAGCAGGTTCAGAGGCCAGATGGAAAATGTCTCTATCTGATTTGAGGGAACCCCTATTCAACCTTCTGTGCATGCTCCAATTGTTTGCTTGCCGCCCTCCACTCGGCCCCAGAAAAATATAGCTTTTAAGCTTTTGATGAAAGAGAGTATTTGCTTCCAATCTATGCCTAATAGAAAGTCTGAAAGGCCTCAATCGTCATAATAGGGTTAAGTTCTGGCACTTGCCAACAGGTTATGGAGAAAGGGGAGGTCTCATTTTATTTGTCTAATCAGGCTTTGACAACAATACCACGCACACCGAAATCAGATCTTCCTAGCCTTAGCAGCAGAGTCAAAGACACTCCCATTTCCGGTATGTCAGTGTAGCACAGCGATGGACAGTTCTGCAGGCTGTAGGATATAGTTAAAGTGTCATGCATGAGCCAGTCTCTTTATCAACTCTTCCCCTACAAATGGTACCATGCATTCCTGCAAAAACCTCCCCCACCTGCAGTAGGATGGCAAAACAAGTGTTTCACAAAATGGCGGATTTTCCGTCATGACTCCATTCTAAGATCTTGCTGGTATCACTTTAAGCCCTATCAAATGACCTTGGGCACCAATTAATGCTTATTATGGGAAGATATTTAAGAAATCATAGAGTATGCTGTTTTTTCCCCGTAAAGTAAACATTTTAATTTTGGATTCCTGAGTTTTAACATTTTGGACAGTAGATTTCTTTGCTGTTTAAAATATGTGAAAAGAAAAATTGCTGTTATGATGAAATCTATGACAGCCTCAGTTAAAATTATTACACAAACCTTTTTCTATAAATTAATCAAAATGAGCTTTTTAGGACAGTACAGCATGTTTATTGTATATAAACAAAATATTTTTATACCAATGATAACAAAATTAAAATTAATCATACAGAAAATCTAAAAAGGATCCTAAACATTATGCCCCTAGAATAAAACTCAGTGCAAAGTCATGGCTATTTTTACTTAAGAAAACATCTCAGACTTAAGTCAGAGCCAGCAACCACTGAGTGACCCCTCCCTGACCCTCAACTTTGCAACATTCACAACCTGCAGATGGCCCATCAAGCTATTATCCAATCAGAGTCATGCATGTGGATTCTGCAATGTGCAGGAGGAATTCATGCTGCAAATTAGGAACAACAGTTGTTAGGCTCTGCTAATGTTTACAAAAAATTATTTGTTTCTAAAATAAACATTATTCAATGTACAATGGATTCTTTTGTTAAAATTATTAAATTATCAGGGGGTAATAAATCAGTACCACACAACCTCAAGGTTTAATTTTATGTTAGGGTTAAGTTCTGGCACTTGCCAACAAGTTATGGAGGAAAGGGAGGTCTTGTTTTAATTGTCTAATCAGGCTTTTCACAACTATAACATGCACATCCAGATCAGAGCTTCCTAGCCATAGCAGCCGGGTCAAACACACTCCCATTTCTGGTGTATCAGTGGAGCACAGGAACCTTCCCACAGCCACTTCAGGTTAGCTACATGACAGTCCTTAACCGCTAATGGGGTTGTGTTCTGCAATACCAGGAAATGCTACACTGTGAGATTAATCAAAATCCTCAACTAAAAAGTGCATCAATAAGGGGAAAAACTTCAAAGGTCACAAAAGGTCAGCAGTCAGGTTGGCCTCCTTTAGTAACAAAGCCTCACCAAATCTGGACCAAAACTAAACTTTTGACCAAAAAATTATTTAATGCCACTTTCCATAGGTTGGTGACGCTCTGGGTTGGCCTTTTTTGGCCTCCAACCCGGTCCTAGCAGGTTCAGAGGCTAGATGGCAAATGTCTCTCTCGGACATTGAGAGAACCCCTTTTCAACCTTCTGTGCATGCTCCAATTGTTCGCTTGCTGCCCTCCACTCGGCCCCAGAAAAAGATAGCTTTTAAGCTTTTGATGAAAGAGAGTATTTGCTTCCAACCTATGCCTAACAGAAAGCCTGAAAGGCCTCAGTCGTCATGTTAGGGTTGAGTTCTTGCACTTGCCAACAGGTTATGGAGAAAGGGGAGGTCTCGTTTTAATCGTCTAATCAGGCTTTTGACAACTGTAACACGCACATCCAGATCGGATCCTCCTAGCCCCAGCAGCAGGGTCCAACACACTCCCATTCCTGGTGTGGCTATTGAGCACAGCGATGGACCATTGTGCGAGCTGTAGGATATAGTTACAAGATCATGCATCTAACAGTCTCTTGGTCAGCTCTTCCCCTTTTGCAAAATGTGTTTCACAAAATGGCGGATCTTCCCTAATTACCCTTTTCAAAGTTCCTGCTAGTACCAGTTTATGCCCCATTTTAAACGGCCTTGTGAACCAATTAAAGCGTATTATGGGAGGATATTTAAGGACTCATAGAGGATGGCACATAACAAATGATGGCCTCCGACGTCCATAACCCCCCCCCCCCACACACACACACACACACACACACACACACAGCACAATTGCTTTTTGTATCATTTAGGGTTGACAAAATTGGTTGAGTTTGTCGTAGAGGGCTGATTTTCACAAATGCTGTTCAGAGCATTAGCCTGAGTAGATTCTGAGAGTTTGGTATCACTGGACCATTTTGTCTGGGCGTGGCAGGGGCAAGAATGGGCAAAAAATTGACCTTTGACACCTCATGACACAGAGACACATTGTCCAATGTTGCCCGCATTTGTTGTGCAGCTTCCCCCTCAAAGCTTCTACAAAGTAGGCAGAGCCCAACTTTCTATGACCTTCCTACAGCTACTTAGGGTTAGCAACATGAAAGTCCTTAATGGCTAATGCGGTTGTATTCTGCATTACTAGGAGACACTACACTGTGAGATTAATCAAAATCCTCCACTGAGAAGTGCCTCGAAAAGGGGAAAAACCTGAAAGGTCACAAAGGGTCAGCAGTCAGACTGGCCTCCTTCAGTAACAAAAGCCTCACCAAACCTTAGGCAAAACTGAACTTTTGACCAAAAAGGGATCTAATGCCATTTGCTACAGGTTGGTGGCACTATGGGAACGGGTGGGTAATTTCTGGGCCTCCAACCGGGCCCTAACAGGTTCGGAGGACAGACGGCAAATTTATCCCTCTTTGACACTGAGGGAACCCCTATTCAGCCTTCTGTGCATGCTCCTATTGTACACTTGCTGCCCCCACTCAGCCCCAGAAAAGGATAACTTTTAAACTTTTGATAAAAGAGAGTATTTGCTTCCAGTCTATGCCTAATAGAAAGCCTCAAAGGCCTCAGTCATCATGTTAGGGTTGAGTTCTGGCACTTGCCAACAGGTTATGGAGAAAAGGGAGGTCTCGTTTAAATTGGCTTTTAAAAACTGTAACACAGACATCCAGATCGGATCTTCCTAGCCATAGCAGCCGGGTCAAACACACTCCCATTTCTGGTGCATCAGTGGAGCACAGGAACCTTCCTACAGCTACTTAGGTTTAGAAACATGTCAGTCCTTAGCCGCCAACGGGGTTGTGTTCCGCATTACCAGGAGGTGCTACACTGTGAGAGTAATCAAAATCCTCCACTGAAAAGTGCATCAAAAAAGTGAAAAACCTCAAAGGTCACAAAAGGTCAGCAGTCAGATTGGCCTCCTTCAGTCACAAAGCATCACCAAATCTGGGCCAAAATTGAACTTTTGACCAAAAAATTATCTTATGTCACTTTCCATAGGTTGGTGACACTATGGGTGGGTCATTTCTGGGCCTCCAACCTGGTCCTAGCAGGTTCAGAGACTAGATGACAAAAGTCTCTCTCGGACACTGAGGGAACCTCTATTCAACTTTCTGTGCATGCTCCAATTGTTTGCATGCTGCCCTCTACTCAGCCCCAGAAAAAGATTGCTTTTAAGCTTCTGATGAAAGAGAGTATTTGCTTCCAGCCTATGCCTAATAGAAAGCCTCAAAGGCCTCAATCATCATTTTAGGTTTGAGTTCTGGCACTTGAAAATGGGTTATGAAAAAGGGGGAGAACTTGTTTTATTCATCTAATCAGGCTCTTCACAACAATACCACGCACATCCAGATCCAGTTTTCCTAGCCTTAACAACAGTGTCAAACACAATCCCATTTCTGGTATGTCAGTGCAGAACAGTGATGGACAGTTCTGCAGGCTGTAGGATATAGTTAAAGTGTCATGCATGAGTCAGTCTCTTTATCAACTCTTCCCCTACAAATGGTACCATGCATTCCTGCCAAAACCTCTCCCACCTGCAGCAGGAAGGCAAAACAAGTGTTTCACAAAATGGCAGATTTTCCCTCATGACTTCATTCAAAGATCTTGCCTGTATCACTTTAGGCCCTATATAAAATTACCTTGGGGACCAATTAATGCTTATTATGGGCAGATATTTAAGAAATCATAGAAATCATAGTGTATCTTGTTTTCTTCCTGTAAAGTAATAATTTTAATTTTGGATTTCTGAGTTTTAACATTTTGAACAGTAGATTTCTTTGCTGTTTAAAATATGTGTAAAGAGGAATTGCTGTTATGATGAAATATATGACAGCCTCGGTTAAAATTATGACACAAACCTTTTTCTATAAATTAATTAAATCGAGCTTTTTAGGGCAGTACAGCATGTTTATTGTATATAAACAAAAATATTTTTATACCAATGACAACTAAATTAAAAATAATCATACAGAAAAACTAAAAAAGAATCCTAAACAATATGCCCCTAGAATAAAAATGAGTGCAAAGTCATGCCTGTTTTTACAGAAAATATCTCAGGCTTAAGTCTGAGCCAGCAACCACTGAGTGACCCCTTCCCGACCCTCAACTTTGCAACATTCACAACCTGCAGATGGCCCATCAAGCTATTATCCAATCAGAGTCATGCATGTGCATTCTGCAATGTGCAAGAGGAATTCATGCTGCAGATTAGGAACAACAGTTGTTAGGCTCTGCTAATGTCCACAAAAAATGCTTTGTTTCTAAAATAAACATTATTCAAAGTACAATGGATTATTTTGTTAAAACTTTTAATTTATCAGGGGGTAATAAATCAGAGCCACACAACCTCAAGCTTTCATTTTTAGTACAGCATTGGATTATTCTTCAGTGCATTAATCAGTAAAACGTAAAAAACATGTTTGTTTTCAAATCTTAAGTACATTTACTTCTTAATTACTTAAAATGTCAAAAAAGTTGGTTGAACTCTTCGGTCCTCACACTGATGGTAAAAAACTTTTTTGGTAATTTAATTTTAATTTAATTTTTTTGCAAAATCTGAAGTGGTGTATTGTGTGTCTGTGACACCTGGTGACAGAAAATAAAAACGTTATCTTTCTAAGTAGCTCAGAACTACCGGTCCTCACTTTGTGAGTGCTTTTACTCGGTCCTCACTCCGTAGGTCTTACACGAATGTGTGTGTGTGTGTGTGTGTGTGTGTGTGTGTAACCTACAGCTGTTAGGCTGTCATAGCTTCCACCTGGACTCATGTCCTGCCCTCAGGGGTGTGTGTGGCTGTGCAGATGCACATTTGTGTGAGTATGAGGGCGGGAGGTTTTACTTAGCTCTCGAGGCATCCATAGGGTGGCCACGTTATACACTAAAACACATACAAAGATTTTGTTGGATAGGTCCTTTTGTTCATGACTTTATTGTCTTGTTAAACATAAATATTTTTGAAAAGAGAATGAGGCCTAAGTTATTTATGCCTATGCAAAATCTCAGTTAACTGGGTCATCGCAACAGCAGAGGGCCATAAATCGGACCCAACCAGACTTTTGCTCAGTTTTTCTGAAAATGTTTTGACATCTATCCAAGAGTCTTTGTCTAATGTAGTGGCTGGCACTTGAGCAACCTGTAGTTAGAGCACTGCTGTTTTTAAGCACATGGAGGCCCATCCGCCTAGGCGCATTCTAAATCAGATGCAATTCAGCAACCCACCCGTCACTGGAACTTCCAAATCCGCAGGGCGTACAGCTTGGTCCTCCAACACTTATCAAAGAGATTACATCAGCAGTCTCATCATGAGTCATGTGACCAAGTACTCCACTTACACCAAGAAATAAATACTAACGACCCACGACAATGATGGTTGGGTCATTGATCTAATTATCAGCATTATTTAGACTGTAGAATCCGTGTATCATTCATTCTATTTTCAATTGCAAATCAAAAAACAAAAAATAAAAAATGGACTGGTTATGTTGTTTTTTGTTTCTTACGGTTAAACCAAAAACGAAAAAAGGATTGGTTTTTCATATTTCAATTCTAAGCTCAGATCAAAAACATGAAATGGAAAAACGGACAGAATCCGTGTATCATTCGTTCTTTCTACTTTCAATTTCAAATCAAAAAACAAAATATAAAAAATGGACTAGTTATTTTGTTTTTTGTTTCTTATGGTTAAACCAAAAACGAAAAAAAGAATTGGTTTTTCATATTTCAATTCTAAGCTCAGATCAGAAACACGAAATGGAAAAACGGACATCAAGGCAGAATTTGATTTTAAAATTTAATTGGCACAGTTTACGTGACCCGGAAATAGCTGTTTGCGACTTCAGTAAAGTTAGAAAGATGTTCACAGAGTTTGCTTTTCCGGATCAATAAGTCATCTGCGGATGATTTATTCTACAAAACAGACACCTCTCTGTAACCACAGCAAGGCAGACAGTGAGCTACAACTGTAGTTTCCTTAAAACGAGTCTCCCACCACGCTGGGAGAATTACATTGGACCCTATGCAGAGCTCGCTGCTCCGGAGATGCTGAGGGACCGTCTGCAAGTTGCTACACCAGAAAAAAATAATCATAGAGAAATATTCAACAGCATCACCAAGGAGAGGTGGATTATCATCAAATTAATTTCATATGTATCTGATCTCATGTATATCATACCACATTTATTGGATCTGAAAATACTAAATTTTTTGAGGAATTTCCCAAAGGCTAAATGGCAAATGGCACCTATTCTATTATTAGAATAAGTATACAATGAGCAATGACTACACCATAGATCATTGTAGTGCCACCAAACTTGAAGAATACATAGATAACCTCATTTAGTTTATACTACCACTCTTATTTTTGAAAAATGTGCTAAACTAAATTTTTTATGATTTTTTAAAGTTATAAAGTACTTAAATATTTTACTAAATATATATTACTAAAAATATAATTATTTTACCTAATACAAGTGAAATAAAAAAGAGCTTGTTGAAGTCTAAATCTAAAATATCTAATATGGCCAACAGTTACATATGTAGCTTAAGAGAGGTTAAATTAATGTAGCATTGAATCAGGTCACAAGCTTCAACTTACAATCAAATCTGGCATGTAAACATTGCTCATTCATTACAACTATAGATAACCTGTCATGATATTTTTCTAGGATGAACCCGGACACAGCACGCACACACAGAGCTATTTCTTAGGAGTGACTTTATTGAAAAGTGTGGAAGATGGTTGATGATGGAACCAGAGTCTTTCAACAGACGGAGGTGTAGGGTGCAGAAGCTGGCCGGCAGGAGGCGTATGGAGAGACTGACCGGGAGGAACTCTGGAGCCCAAGACTAGCGACCAGGACGGAACATCTAAGCTGAGGACTTGAGACCAGAACGTCTGAGCCGTGGACTTGAGACCAGAACGTCCGAGCCGTGGACTTGAGACCAGAACGTCCGAGCCGTGGACTTGAGACCAGAACGTCCGAGCCGTGGACTTGAGACCAGAACGTCCGAGCCGTGGACTTGAGACCAGAACGTCCGAGCCGTGGACTTGAGACCAGAACGTCCGAGCCGTGGACTTGAGACCAGAACGTCCGAGCCGTGGACTTGAGACCAGAACGTCTGAGCCGTGGACTTGAGACCAGAACGTCTGAGCCGTGGACTTGAGACCAGAACGTCTGAGCCGTGGACTGGAGACCAGAACATCTGAACCGTGGACTTGAGACCAGAACAGCTCACCAGGAGATGAGAACAGGAGTGAGAACAGAGCTGAGCTGGAACTAGGCTGAGACTGGAACAAAAACAAAGCTGACGGAAAGTCTATTGGCTGACTGTAACAAAAAACAACGTTGAAGGAAGTCTTCAGGCTGACTGTAACAAAAAACTGAGCTGACAAGGATTCTGTCATAGACTGAGCGGGAGTGAACACTATGGACCAGCGACGAGAACAGAATGAGGTGAGTCTTATAAAGAGCAGAACACAGGTGGCAACAGATCAGGGGTAATTGCAGCCTGACAGGTGACGGGAATGAAAACTAATTAGTGTCCAGAGGTGTGACTAAAGCTGAGCGAGGGAGAGCTAAGTGAACTACAAAATAACAAAGAAGCCAGACAAAACTTAAACCATGACATAACCTAGATGAGGTTATCTATGTATTCTACAAGTTTGGTGGCACTACAATGATCTATGGTGAAGTTATTGCTCATTTTATACTTATTCTAATAATAAAATAGGTGCCATTTGCCATTTAGGCTTTGGGAAATTCCTCAAAAAAATGATTATTTTCAAATCCAATAAATGTGGTATAATATACATGAGATCAGATACATATGAAATTAATTTGATAATAATCCACCTCTCCTTGGTAACGCTGTTGAATATCTCTCTATGATTAATTGTTCTGGGGTTGCAACTTGCAGATGGTCCCTAAGCATCTGCGGAGCAGCGAGCTCTGCATAGGGTCCAATGGAATTTCCCCAGCGCGGTGGGAGACTTGTTTTAAGGAAACTACGGTTGTAGCTGACTGTCTGCAAACAGCTATTTCCGGGTCACGTAAACTGTGCCAATTAAATTTTAAAATCAAATTCTGCCTTGCTGTCCGTTTTTCCATTTCGTGTTTTTGATCTGAGCTTAGAATTGAAATATGAAAAACCAACCCTTTTTTCGTTTTTGGTTTAACCATAAGAAACAAAAAACAAAGTAACCAGTCCATTTTTTATTTTTTAATTTGCAATTGAAAATAGAAAGAACGAATGATACACGGATTCTGTAGCTTCTTCTAATTTAGTTGAATTCCTTAATTAAGGACAATCTGGACTCCAGTTTGTAGTAAAAAGAGTGAATAATTTAATATGAACTAGTTTCAAAACTGGTAAGTGATCACTGGGTGGGAATTGTTAGGATATCAACAAGGTCAAGTGGAACGAGCTGTTTATCCCAGAACTGCATGGCACACTTAGATGGCACTGACCCAAAAGATTGGCACATATCTATCAGATACCACCCTGGAGGTGACGCAGCTTCCCTGCTGATGTCACAGTTTGGATGTGTACCGCCCTTGTATGGGTGTGTCCCGAGATCCCTTTATAATGTTTGCGTGATGAGCACTCGAGGCCTCCTGCCGATCAGGGGCCCATCAGCGCTGGTGTGACTGTAACTATTTCTCTGTCTTTACCTAGATAAAATATAACTAAAAGCATACTTGTCTGTTTTATGCTTCCTACATTCAAGGTAATAAGTAAGTGGGGGTCGCCTGACTGGGTAAAACGAACTGGGTCCACCGAGGGTGTTTCACCTTAGACACGGCACGGTGAAACAGTAACAAATTGGTGTTTCCACCCGGACCCAAAAGGCGGCGTACCACCTTCCGTTTTCCGGCCAGGACGTCATTCCGGAAGAAAAACACACAGCGTGCGGCCGCACAAAAGGTAAGGAGATTTCATTCATCTCCTAGTGTCTTTTTCTTCCTGGAGGGCCGACTTTTTGTATTCCTAAAGGCAGAGAAAGGTTTGAGGATAATTGTTTGCAAACGTGTCGATAATCGATAAGGATTTGGGATTTGCGTGCGGTCACAGAGGTGAAAGTCCGGGAAGTTTTGGCCAAACTTCTGAAAATATTGTGAACCTTGAGAATATTGGGTTTAGAGGTCCCTTGTTAGGCACAGAGGAAAATACGTCTTCCTCTGTGTCTAGCATAAAAGCGGCCATTCTGACAGACACGCCATTACGCGTGGCTTCTAAAACATCGTGTAGCCTAGAAAACGTGGGTTTAGAGCCCCTTATCTTCCGCGGGGACTAACATAAAATCTTTCGTCTTCACGGAAATATAAAAGCTGCCTTTTCGAAAAACGAGCGCGTATGAGATTGAGAACAAGACCTGGCAAATACACAATAGTATGAATGCGGAGGTTTGACGGAGGGTGGCTCTGTTAAAACCCCGATTACAGACAAATATAGAAAATCAGCCAGTGAGTTCAAGATATCTAGTTTGAGAAGCCGAGAACCTGTCGTAGAGACAGCAATGCCGAGATATACCCGTGAGCTGGACGCACACACAACCAGCAAGACCGAAGGTACGTACAGAGTTAACTAAAAGATTGGCCAGAGAGTGTGAGTGTGAGTGTGTGTGTGTGTGTGTGTGTGTGAGACACGTTATTGTCATTGAGCCGTGGAAGTGAAGTGAAGGGTAACGGCCTTCTCATCCTGAGTACACTGGCTCATTGAAATTGCCGTGTAAAAACACAATAATAAGGCATATAGGAACATAATAAGTTTTGGTGTCTGAGAGATAAAAAATAAGCTCTCATTGGACCGGGGTCAGGACGCTGTCCCAGCAGGTTGGCCAAGACGTGTGAGTGCTGGAATGGCTGAGAATCAGGCAGAAAATGAGCTCCAGGGGTGTTCTTTAGGAACACTGCTGGAGACAGGAAAAGGGAGCATAATGGCAAGCTTTCCACACAGAGATGCTGAAAACCATTTAAAACAATTTGAGGAGTGGTGTGAAAAAATGAGGAGAGACGGGGTTTTTGGTGATACAGAAGGGTCACCACCAGAGGCACAAATGTGCACTTACTATTTGCAGATGTTAAAAAATAGATTAGCCCTAGCACAAGTAGAAACGGGTGATGCAGGTGAGTTTGCTCGAGAAAAATACCAAAAAGAGGAAATCAAAATAGCAGGCTTGATAAAACTAACTGAACTGTATTTCAGCATGTGCTTGTCAGGCCTCGACAAACAACAAGAGAGTGAAAATCTGCAGGGGGTAAGGGAATCATCTTCTTTCAAACAAGAAGGTAAGTACACAACTATGCAAAACAATCTGCATGGTGATAAGGGAGAACTGTTATCCAAGGCCAGGAGTGTGGTGACTTCATCAGACCCTTCGGTGCAGGTGCCTGGTATGGTGTTATGTGGGGGACAGATAAGCTGTGACGTAAGACCCAGATGTAACCTGCATTCTAGCGAAACTGATCTTTCTTTACCTGCAACAAAACAAAGTGTGCAACTGCCATTGTTTCAGACTCACAGTGCTACAGGACAGGTGAATGGAGCTGTTTACAGCCCTCTTTCATGTGCTGACAACGTTCATCTGAGGCACATGTTCCCTGATCCCAGAAAAGGGGCGCACCTTTGGATCAAAGCATTCGTGGAGACTTTAAGCGGGTATGTATTGGCTATTGGTGATGTGAGGACTGGCTTATCAGCATACCTGGAACCACAAGAGGTACATGCGGTTGAAGTCTCTGCTGGAACTGACGTACTAGGAACAGCTGCTCCTTTGGCCCCAGTGGCACGGCAACTTTGGAGCACATTGAGGACATTTTTATCCAGTAAGTACGGATTCAGGCCTTTTTAAATGACACTACACGTTGGGCAGGGGAGACGGCTTCAGCATATGTGAACAGAATGTTGAAAGTTTGCGCGCAAGCTGTCTGTCTGATATTGTTGCCTTCGTCATGTCTTGTACAATATATTGTGTCTGTTGAAATGAGATTATTGAGTCAGAGTGAGTGGGGGAGAGACTGCTTGGATCCGCGGATATTGAGTGTGTCTGTGTGTGTGTGTGCAAATGGGTCTTTGTGTGTAAGTGAGGTTACAGATAAATGTATTTGTGTTTTGTTTTGTTTTGGGGGTTTTTGGCGCAGGGGGGTGTTCAAAGTGCAACCAGTTGGTCGGGGCAGTTGGATTAATAAGAAAAAGAAAAGCGAAAGTTTTTAATAAAATAAAAAGGAAACGGAACTAAAAGGGCGTTGCACCGGGGAAGCGTTTACGTGGGGACCGACTGGGACTTCCGTTGTGGATAAAATTGTTCGTAACTATTAAATGCAACGTATAACTTTCAAAAAGGGGTAAGCGTCCAGGTGTCTGCGAGACACGGAGTTGTATCCTTGCGGGGCTGAAGAGTAAAACCGTGTTTGGACGAAACATTCGGGGGTCGTAGCCAGCGCAAGCTCTCCACTTTTAAACTAAGCGGGAACTTAACATGTTGAAAATACATCTTTCGGCGTTGCTATAGACGTTTAAAAACTATGAAAAACATAGAACTATTTAAGACAGTCAGAAAAAGCAGGCCTGCACGTGTTTGTCTGTCTGAATGTCATCTTTGTATGTAAATGTATGTATTTGTGTATCGTATGTAACTAAACGTTCGTCTGTGTGATGTTCATGGTTTCAGAATGTTCATTTGTTTTGGGAGAACTGCAGCTCCGTAATTCAAATGACGTTTTTAATCATGAACTACGTTAACTAAAAGCTGAAGAAAGGTAAAGAGAGATTTCAATAACAGTTTGTTTTCTTCCCACATTAAACATCCGGCCAAATTAAATTGTTACACTGAGAGATGTTAACGTGTCTTAAACAGAAAATATCCCAGGGCTGTAGGAAATACTTGGGACTGGGGATAAAGTTTGTTGTTGTTTGGAGCTTAAATATGCAGTACAGCAACCAGAGGCGTTAGGGCTGTATTCAGTTATGCTATTAGATTGCGTTTGGCTTGTGTTTGTCAATGAATTCATGACAGCTGAAATAATAACAGAGTAAAAGTTTTTATATTGTAATTTTGGAACATTAATAAAATGGCAAACAGCATATGGGGAGCATATGGGAGAATGTTTGGGAGAAAAGGATTTTACAGCTGCCTAAAAAGAAGAATTTAAGAGCACTAAGATATACATGATTTTTGATTTAAATAGATGAGACAAACTGTGCTTTAAACAAACTGTATGGGACTAAATATGGTTGCTTTTCTAAGGGTTCTGTATTAATTTATTTTATTTCTTTTTTACTGGGGATTTGAATGCAGCTAATGAGAAATTTTGAGAAGTGTTAAGATATCACAAGGCCACATTAAGCATGTCATCGGTTACAAAAGCATCTGATGTTATTAGTTATGCTGAGCTGAGGCAAGCCTCAGAGGGTCAGTTTAACCTGAAACAGGACAATAGATATGATAAACAAATCTGACCACGATGTAAACATCTGAATGTTATGGCAAGGCTGGGTCTGTGTGTTCTGGCCTAGGGGCACGAAAACTATGTCAGAGGGAAAAAATAAAGCCAGCTTGTGAAGGGATTCTACTTCTAATCTCTTTGTTTTTGGGTAGCCTTCTCAATATGCTTACGGGAAAACACTTATCATTTACAGAAAAACACTAGAAGCTCAAAAAACTAAAAGAGAAAATCATTGATTAAAGTTTCACCCTTGACCAATGTAGATTGAAAAGTTATATATGAATAAAAGTATTACTAACAGCAAATACACATGGTCAAAGGACCAGAAGGATATCAAAAAGTACGTCAAAAACCTATGTCATATTGTAATAGACATAATTGTGCTCCTTGGAAGACAATTTTGTTTGTTTTTGTTTGTTAATTTCTTTTGTTTTTTGTTTTCTTTCTGTTGGAGGGGTTCTGAACGGAGTTCAGGGGAAAGGTGAGGAATAGATCTAATTTCCCAGGATCAGCAGAACAACATCACGTTAAAGTGACACTAAGGGGACCAGGGTTTTAACTACATGCTATTAACACTCTTGTTTTTCTCTGAGTTATTGCTTTCAGAATAAAGGAGACGCCACCTTTCTGCCAACGGGGGGCTCTGAGGAGACAGTGCGGTAAGGAGTTATAATCAGATTTGGACACTAAATTATACTTAGTTTTGACTGAGGAGATCTTCCGGCAGGAAAGGTGGTGTCTTAAAATTGTTTGTTGCTTTCTGCTATTAACAGCTCTATCTTTCTGCTTCTTTTTCTTTGCAAAGAAACCTGGTCAATATGATAGGGATGTGCTAACATAGAGATTTAGTCTCATTTTAGACATTCTCAGATGCGAGAGAATACAGAAACAGTGCCGCAGTGCCATGGGGGCTGATCCTTGGGACAAGGAGAAAAAGGTGATGTACTTGACTCCTGCCTAATCCAGTTTTTGATCAAATTTTGGACAAAAAATCAGTAATTTTTGCAGAAGCTGCATAGAGGTTTAATGGGGAATGTGATGCTACAAGGTTAAGAGAAATGTTTTTTATTAATGAACTTATACAAAGAGGTTGAACTGTCTGTAAAATATTTTGCCTGGATAAATTTTTAAGGGATCAAGATCTGGGGTAAAGGTGAAGAACTTCAAGAATAATTTTGTTTTAGAGGGAACGATGTGGTTGATTTTGTTTTGAGACAGTTTTCTTGTAATTTTTGTTTTGATTTTTTTCTTTTCAACTTATTTACACTACACTACGGATGAAGATGGACAATTCTTGTATTAGACAATTTGATTTTGGACAAAATCCATATTGGCAAAATGCTGGCAGAATTCCTTGTGGTTTCAGACACAACGATTGGAGAAAGAAGATTCATGGACAATGCTCGTCCTGGAACGATGTTGTGGTACTGAACTGAGACATGAGGACTGAAACTGGACAACTAATTGCGGGGGCAAAGACAGAGGCATCGGATAACCTTCAATGGACTGCAACACGAAACAAAGATGAGTTGGCAGACACCCCTTCTGCATTTCACATCAGATTTTCCTGCACATAATTAAAACACGAAACACGCATTAGAAACATACACATTGGCGGAGGCGCTTAGAAAAAACTTTCAGATTAAAAGCAATCAGGATTATTATTAAACCCCTAGAATGTTAATTGTTTTAAGTCAGAGCTGTTATTAGCGAGCGATAAGAGGGTCAAACGCATTCGGACAAGTGGTACTGGTCTGGAAACAAAGCTGGTAGAGATTTTGGGCCGCTAATAAGAAGGATTTTCTTTTACTTTTCTAACAAAGTTTTTATTTAAATCATTTAAAATACATATAAATATGTTTTGGAATTTTATTAACCCCACAAGGGGTTTTGAAGTAGATTCAAAGAGGCACCTTTAAGATACAATAAGCTTCATAAAATACATCATGCATGAGAAGAAATAGGGGGAACCGCTAAAAGACATCCATTTTGCACCAAAATATTAAGTTACGGGATGAGAGCATAGAGCAGCTTAAGTAATTATGCTAAACCTAAAAGGTTTGACAACTTATATTGGGGATTACATAGAGGGGCCGTTTAAACGTAAAAGGAAAGTGGATAAGAACAATGTATGCTATTACATCAATGGGCGATAATTATGATCATGACAAAACTAGTGGGCGAAAAAGTTAAAGTAGGCATTACAGCAACAGTTAATAGCATAACCGACTGAACGAACGAGTGAGCAAGCTAATTTTTCAATATAAGCAGAATAACTGCAGGTTTAGAATAATGCCTTATTCTAATAAATAACTTGGGTAAATTAGGATTAAAGCACCAATGTAAATAGTTTGGAATTGTACGCAGTTACCTAAAAGGTGTGAGGAGACTTAACAACTATCTGTTTGAACACAAAATAGCACAATAATTGTTCTTTAACTAAATGTTAAAACATCCAGAAGAAATAAACCCACATAAATATAGTTTAGCCATCTATTAACCTAGTGGTCTTTTAGACCAGAATAATCTAACGATCGTCCTCTTGTACATGCAGAAAAGTAATGAGGTCAATTAGATTAGTTGGACATTTGGAATCTGGTCAGGACAACAGAAGTGACTCCTGGACACAAGATGATAGGAGGATAACAGCTTCAACATGATATCGATGCATGAAGGTTGGCTCTGAGGAACATCAGAGCTGCAATGGCATCAGACAGTGACACTACTGCTGTGATAAAGAAAATCTTGAAAAGAACTATGCATGACTGCTTTGCTTCACAGGTGATGGAATTCAACTACAAGGTTTCACGAACATGACATGGAGAGGTTGGCGTTCAGGAAACGCACCTAAAACACACTCTTGGACTCTTTGGGGTAAATGGGCTCTAAAGGGGGACACTAAAGAGGAGATAAACTGAAAGCCTGGGCTTACGACGAGAGACATTTCAGACAGGGGGTGTGGACACCCAGGAATTGCTGCTGTGGTTTGAAAATGTCAGAGATTTGTCGCAGGTGGTGGAGTGTTTCGATGACCCAGGCGCTTGAAACCAGGTTGAACAGAGGAGACGACGTCGTGTTCCCACAGGGATTACCTGTAACCTAACACTGACTGTGAACAATTTTATGTTTGGGTTTGCTGGGGTTGCCAAAAGGAGCATCGGAGATGACTTTCTCTATCCTGACCAGGTCCTCACTTAAAATGAAAAGAACAAAATTATAGAGGCCTAAACAAATACGGACATAGAGAAGTGTTTATACAAAGAATTCCACTATTCGTCAATTTAAGGTGCAGATACTAAGGCTAAACAAAGAATTAGAAGAAGGGCAAAACTTAAAGCTGATCATTTACCAACGGGTGGTCAATATTTAAGAGGGTTTAAAGGAACTGCACAATTTCTTCAATAATCACAACAGACAGTGATTGATGAAACAAAAAAGCAAATTCTAAAATGGGAATTTTTAATCTGCTGGGACAAGACGGTGCAAACATAAAATAAGGATTTATAGATCACTGGGTGATATAAGATCACAAAGGTAATAATAATAAATGTATGAGAATGTAAGAAAATCACTCGGAGTAATGTCTGCTTAAAGTTTTTCAAGGATAAACTAAACACATGAGAACAAGAACTAGATACTTGTTAAAGGGTTGATTTACTTGGGGATATAATTATGCTTGGATGTATTATCAATTAAACTAATGTTGAATGACTGAAAAAGGTTTAAAGACCTAGAGCAGTATGGAGCTACTTACATGGTCAGGGGGCGATGTGTTTAATAAGCAACAATGAGTTACTGCTCACAGCATACTACAGTTTAAAGGTTTGTTTCAAACAAGATTCGTACAGGGGGACATAAGATAAAACCAGGGTCGCTTACAAAAGCTGTCTGTTAAAACAAGCAGAAGTGATTAAAAAATCAAGAATTAATGGGGTTAGAATTGCTCTTCGCTTCAGGTGGAGGGCGCATTCAACTAAAAGTCTTTTTGTTTGATGCACGTCAAGCTGAAACTGATTCACAGAGCTACTTCCTGTCTCCGCCCTGGGCTACACCCACTTCCTGAATAGCAACCAATCACAACTCCGTGTGGGCGAGGGGCATGCACACACTTCCTTTCTCTTAGCTGAGTTTTTCAAAATAAGACAAGAAGTACATAGGGCTGCTTCTTATTAACATCACAACATTATTCTGCAAATATATATAGTGGAGCTTTCTTTTACAAACTTAAGGGTTTTTCTGTTGGACTTTTTAGAAAAATGTGAAGTATTTTGGAGCTGGTTCAGTAAGAAGTTTCTGAAAGGTTTTAATACAATTCCTTGTGTGCTAGATAAATTGAGATGAACCGTGTCACAGTAGCCATGAAACATATGATGATAAATTTCTATTGCAGAGATCTTTTCAACTGTTGGACAATTGTAAGGTGAGACACACATGGGAAAGAATTATAGAGAAATGCTGCTGCAGATAACGTTGAACTTTCAGATTTCTCTTTTATATAAGGGTAATGCAAGATCTAATGATTACAGTAAAGGAGGTTAAGCTAAGAGCATAATAATTGTGAACGGAAATATCTGGATGTGAAAGTGTTTGAAGAAGGTAAATGAAAGAAGGATTGGGAGTCTTGATAAGAACACTAATTACACCTTGTTTCTGTTATCCAACAGTAAACAAGGCCTGGTGTCTGCCAACCATCTCAACAGAGCATTTTCCTGGGGATAAAATGCTTATTGCCTGAAAAAGGACAGGACACTCATTACCATCCAACTAAATCGTTTTTGTCCATGCTGAGGAATAAGAAGAGGACTTAAGAAGTTTGGGAGTACATGCCAGAGACCTATGGATTTGCCATGAAGGAGCAGTTGCCTGAGAACACTGAGCTGACCACTTATGCGCGAATAGATTCATGTCTGCCACGTGCTCAGACTGGCCTGACGTTTTTTACTTGCGTTATTGACGTACGGACACTTTTTATATCACAAAACTGATTTTTTCCTTTCTCTTCTCCACTGACTTCCATCACCATGTTTGATCTTATGTGTTATGATGTTTATACTGTGATGTTGCATTATGATGATCGCTATGGCTTTATGACTAAGAATGGAAACTCTCTGTTACAGACACACACACCAAGACCTACAGTTCTTGCAATCTTTTTGCTTTGTTATATAGAGAACCAGGATCTGATGGCTATCACAGATCCATAAGTTACTCGGTAAGGCTAATTTCTAGATTCAATACAGGGTGTCTTCTCGCTCAGATTGGCCCAGAGTGGGAGTGCCCTTGACTGGGGCTCCATCACTTTTTTGCCATTTCTTAGAGATGGTTTTTTGTGATGAAGACTCAGCCTGCCCTATGATGCCCCCTACTGGTACTCCTGGATTTGTGAGGTTGAAAGCGATGGATGGTTTTCCATAGGAATGGAGAGTGGAGGACCGAGTAGGAGGTTTCTTGGGGTGGGGGTAGAGTAGACGAATTTGGCCTTGATTAAGGTACACCTTTAGCTTATATAGTCTAAAGTAAACTTAAAATAATGTGCGCATAGGAACCTAAAACAGGCCTAGCTCAAATAGTTGAACCCTAAATTGTAGTTAAAATGCTTGGACTGTGGGCTTGAGTAAAAAATTATGAAGTATTCATGCTGATTGATGCTAAGATGTTTCCATTGTGGTTTGTCCGGCCCTTTTCTTGGAACTATTTTCGTTGTGATGTGCCTTTGGGGCACACCAACAGGGGGGGCTAACGGACAACTGGACTGTTTTTACAAAGTGCTTTTCAGTCACACCAGCAGAGATTGTGTGACCCCAGAGACTGAACCGCACTATCGACTGCCATGGAGATCACAGATGGATGGACTCTGGAAGCCGGAAGCTGACGTGATTGGATTGCTTGGACTGGACGGAATGACCGACTGTTCTGGGAGAGGGACAGACTGAGAGCTGTCGTTCCACTGGTTGATCATCTTTGGTGATGTGCCATAATGACACATCATCAGGGGGACTGTTAGGATATCAACAAGGTCAAGTGGAACGAGCTGTTTATCCCAGAACTGCATGGCACACTTAGATGGCACTGACCCAAAAGATTGGCACATATCTATCAGATACCACCCTGGAGGTGACGCAGCTTCCCTGCTGATGTCACAGTTTGGATGTGTACCGCCCTTGTATGGGTGTGTCCCGAGATCCCTTTATAATGTTTGCGTGATGAGCACTCGAGGCCTCCTGCCGATCAGGGGCCCATCAGCGCTGGTGTGACTGTAACTATTTCTCTGTCTTTACCTAGATAAAATATAACTAAAAGCATACTTGTCTGTTTTATGCTTCCTACATTCAAGGTAATAAGTAAGTGGGGGTCGCCTGACTGGGTAAAACGAACTGGGTCCACCGAGGGTGTTTCACCTTAGACACGGCACGGTGAAACAGTAACAGAATTAAGATCAAAGTAGGTCCCAAGTGTGTATAATCCACACAAGATATTTAAAGTACTAAGAAAAAAATAGCCTTTGTTTTTGTTATTGATGTTTGAGCTTTTTTGACTTACTTGGAAATGAGTGAAGTAAAGTATGAGAACACCCACTTCATAATAACAATTAGAGGAACACTTAATTTTCCTTTGAGCCTGTTTAGCATGAAAATATCACACAGCTGAATAGCAGGTTGCAGAAAAACTTGCCATTATACGTGTAAAAGTTACATTTTATTAACTACTTTTTTGTGCGCCTGTTAGATTCTAAAGTGCCTTGCAGAGTAACAGACTTCAACGTGGATGAAGAGTTCTATTGTTTGTGTGTGTTTATATTATTTAAGCAGTTGTATTTTTGACTGATCCAAAAAGGGCCAGGCTGTTGTGTGTTATCTTACTTTTGATTGCTGTCATCCGAAAGGTGGGGTCCTCACTGTAGGTTTGCTCCATCTTGTCTTTCTCCAGCGGCCCGACTCAAAACTGGCCAAAAGCCTTCCTACATCAAAGGTAGGAAAACAGAAAAAAATGGATTGAAAAGGGCAGACTTCTTAGTACCTAAATTCAATGTTAACTTTTTTCTATTCCTCTGACAGTTGTGATAATTATATGAACATTTCTGTTGTTATTTATACTTAAACAAAGAAAGAGGCAATTGGCGTAGCACACTAAATTTCTAGTACTAGAAAAAAACAATAAAAAACAAAACTAGATATTACATTTTTTCTGTAATTAGTTACACATCGGATTATACGACTTAAGATATACATGATTAGAACATTGTTACCATTTATGTCTAAAGAGATATCCCTTTCTAAACCTTGGATATTCAGTATGGTATGTTCCTGACTATTAGCGTTTGAATGAAACGCATTGAAAAATGCGGCCTTCAAAAAGAAGATTGCAGTATGTTGTAAAGCTGGGAAAGGTTTTAAAGAGTTCTCAAATGAAATCAGTGATTCCCCCACATAAAAAACTATCCACAAGTAAATGACGAACAGAACAAAAGAACTGCCAACACTCCAAGGTACGGCTATCCAAACAAGTTCACATTGAAAGCAGATCAAATTATGTTTAACAAAGTCTCCAAAAACCCAGAAATGAGATCACAGGACAGGACTCTTACTGCTGTTGATATGTTAGTGCATGCCTATGATGCTTAAGTTTACCTTTCATTGAAGGAGTACAAGAAAGAAACCTCTGCTCTCTATAAAAAAAGGGATTCAAGTTTGCCAGAGAAAACAGAAAACAAAACCATCACTTCTCGAATTTTCTTTTGGACAGATAAGTCTAGAATTTAATAATATGGATACTTGAAAAGAAAACAACTTTAACATTAACCAAATACAGCATTCCAGAAAAAAGAACCTCATGCTTTCTTGCAGTATGACCTGGCCAGCTCATCATCATCTTAATCGAATACCCATACTTTTGACTATGTATCAGAAATAGAAACATACCAGAAAATGTAACAAGGGCTGGCTGAGCATTGAGAAATGTAAAGTCCTGGTACAGGTCAGCATCCCCTCCTTTACTTCATTCAGATAATGAGGTGAATTGAATAGGCTTATGCATGCATAACGTGTCAATGCCTCATAGCTAATTGATGTAGAGTTGTAGGTGGCTACAGCGAGCATATCTTGGACATTATTTAAATAAATGGGGATAATACCAACTATTAGGGGGTAGGTTGTCCTGTTTTTTATTGGCTAGAAGAATAATATTTGTTTAAAAAAATATTTTGTTTAATTTGTAAAACAAGGCTATGTTTTAGTGTGGACCTCTAAATAATACTTTTTGAACTAGACTGTAAATACTAAGCATTGACATAAATGTGTTATTCTGTTTTAGGTGAAAATTAGCTCTTGGTTCTGATGGGACAGGAGGAATTTGTCATAATTGTCATGGTTGAGTTTTGGTTTGGCTTCGTTTTTCTGTTATTTTCATTTTTTCATCTCATTTGGGTTTGCTTTGACTTTATTTATTGTTAGTTTTCATTGTTAGTTTTCATCAGTTATTTTCTGTCATCTTCACTTCACCTCCTCAGCAGTCAGTCACACCTGATAACAATTTACCAGTTAATTAGCCAGACCTTTGTTCCCCCTGTTAAGTGCTCTATTTAAACCTCCCTCTGACTTCAGTTCAGCACTGGGCCGTCTTCTGTTATCCACCACTCCATGCCAGTCCTCGTTTTTGCCTTGGATGATCTGTTTCTGTTTTCTCATTTAAGGTTAGTCCTGCCAGTCGCTTTGAAAGACTTTGTACCCTGCTGTGTTTCCTGGAGAAGTTCTGCTCTGTGTCCTGGTGTCTCCTGAGAACTGCTAACCTGCCTAGCCGCCCTGGAGAAGCTCCGCTCAGTGCCCTAGTGTTGCTACAAGGCCTGCTAGCCAACCAGCACTTTGCTTTCCAAGCCACCAGGCTTTATGGACTTACACTCCGGGCCGTCAGCTCCTGCCATCACCTACATCCCTGACCTTCTGCAGCCCTAAACCTCCGGTCTTCATCATCCGCCATCCAGCACACTTCCTCTGATAAAAACTCTTAAACTTTAGTCCTGTGTGGACTTCCTGAGTTCTTCGGTAAACAAACCCTGACAGTACAGCCCAGTCAAAAGATGAACTCAGGAACCACATGGGGCTTACCTGCAGGGGTTGATGACCCGGAGATCCTCGCATATGTGCAAATGTGCGAACGCCTGATGAAAGAAAGATATGCCAAGATGGCTGCTGCCCAGGTGGTTCACATGGGCATTGTTACGGCTATCCCGGAGCCCAGGGAGAGAAGCCGCTCAGCCTCTCGTCGTCTCGGTCATCACCTCCATGACTCGCAGCTGGCCCCTGGAGTGTAGCTCATCGTTCCACCTAGCAGAGCCCCACGCATCAAGGAGAACCAGCTGTGGGAGTTCTTCTATGGTGACCGAGACGACCTTCTTCCCCGTGGGCCTGCTGTTAGCCCTCAAAGAGCCTCTGTTCCCCCGTCTGGCTCCTCCCGGCGCAAGCCCCGGGCACTTCGGCGCGTTGGGGCCTCGGAGGACCTGCCCCCCACCTCTGATCCCTCCGAAGCCTGTAGCCCGGCGCCGCCCTCCAAAGCCTGTAGCCCGGCGCCGCTCTCTGAAGCCTGTAGTCCGTCACTGCCTGAAGCTGCCGAGGGATTTGTTCTGCCTCCGTCCAAGTCTCACGAGGAGGTCCAGGAGGACCTACCTCCATCCAAGTCTCACGAGGAGGTCCAGGAAGACCTGCTCCCATCCACGTTCCACGAGGGGGTCCAGGAGGACCTGCCCCCATCCACGTTCCACGAGGGGGTCCAGCAGGGCCCGGCTCCGTCCACGTTCCACAAGGGGGTCCAGGAGGACTTGCCTCCGTCCACGTTCCACGAGGAGGTCCAGGAGGACCTGCCTCCGCCCAAGCCTCAAGAGGGGTTCCAGGAGGACCTGCCTCCGCCCAAGCCTCAAGAGGGGGTCCAGGAGGACTTGCCTCCATCGAATCCTCTAGAGGGGGTCCAGGAGGGTCCACCTCTAGCCTCGGTTTCCGCCGAGACCTGTAGCCAGACGGCACCTTTGACTGACCTGTTTAGCCGGAACCGCCGACTGCAGTCTCCGGGCCATTTGACCCAGCCTCGTCGGGGCCGTCCACTATGGCGCCCATCTCCGACTGACCTGTTTAGCCGGAGCCGCCGACTGCGGTCTCCGGACCTTTTGACTCAGCCTCGCCGGGGCCGTCCACCACGGCTCCCGCCTCCAACTGACCTATTAAGCCGGAGCCGCCGACTGCGGTCTCCGGGCCACTTGACTCTGCCTCGTCGGGGCCGTCCACCATGGCGCCCACCTTTGACTTTTCTGTTCGGCCAGACCCGCCGACTGCGGCATCTGGGCCACCTGATTCTGCCTCGTCGGGGCCGACCTCCTAGAGACTTTAGTCGGGCGTTGTTGCTCTGCCGCCTGCCTCGTCCAGGACGACCTCCACGAGGACTCTTTGTGGCTTTGCAGCCGTCTTTGCCTGCGCCCTTAAGGCCAGCGCTTGTTTGTTGTTTTGTTAGAGCTCGGCTTTAGTTTGGGTTAACCTAGCATTCTTCTGTTCGACCGTTATTTTAGAAGGTTCCTTGTTTGTCTTAGAGTTTCTGTTCGTTTGGGTTTTTCTTTTTCCCTGCTGAGTATCAGGATTCTAGACTTTGCCTTTAGCTTTTCAGGTTTTGCTTTTGTGCTCCTATTCTAGCTTTAATTCTCTAGTCTTTAGCTTCGGTTATTGGTTCTTGTTTCCTTGCTGACTTCCTGTTTGCGGTAAGGCGTATTGTGTCTCTTCCTGTTGTTGCTGTGTGAACGACGGTCTTTTGCTTCAGGCTCTCTCGCTTTTTATCTTTAAACCTCTTTGCTGTAACATCTGTTTCCAATCATAAACACTTTTAAAACATTTTCTGTGGCTGCTCATCACGTTTGGGAACTCGTTGTGTTTCACACGGTTTGTTCTTTGGCATGGTAACAGGGCGCTAGCCTAGCTTTAGCCTAGCGTTAGCCAAGCCTTAGCCTCATAATGGCTTCTCTGTCTCTGACTAAGTCTCCTATCTGCTGCTCTTTGTGTCAGATGTTTAGTTATTCCTCTGCCTCCTTTAGTGATAATGGTACATGCAGTGTGCGATTTGCAAAAAAAACAGAGGGGGGGGGGGTCATTTCAAAAGTTTTATTAATGAATAAAAGTTTTATTAATAAGGGTTAGCAAGCAGGTGCTCTTTCAGGTAGACTATTGTTTTTAAACTTGCACCATCTACTGTCGGGACTCGGGAGTGGGTATTAGTTTACTTTAACCGCTTTGAGCAGAAAACGTAATAATACTCTTTATAACAAACAACAAAATTAATTACAAAATAATATGTGTCTTGTGAAGGACACAGGACATGTATTAATATCCATCCATCCATCCATTCATCCATTTTCCAAACCGCTTATCCCTCATGGGGTCGCTGGTGCCTATCTCCAGCGTTCACTGGGCAAGAGGCGGGGTACACCCTGTACAGGTCGCCAGTCTGTCGCAGGGCAACACAGAGGGACAAACAACCATTCACGCACACACTCACACCTAAGGACAATTTGGAGAGGCCAATTAACCTAACAGTCATGTTTTTGGTCTGTGGGAGGAAGCCGGAGTACCCGGAGAGAACCCACGCATGCACAGGGAGAACATGCAAACTCCATGCAGAAAGACCCAGGGGTGTACTCGAACCCAGGACCTTCTTGCTGCAAGGCAACAGCGCTACCCACTGCGCCACTGTGCAGCCATCCAGTGCATGTATTAATATCAATTTTGAAAAATCAATAATATTCAGGGGTTAAAGCAAAAATAATCAATTTGACTGAAAACATTTTCTAGTCAGCCCATATATTCCCGGGGCCGTAGACGTCATGCCACCTTAGTAACCTCATTTGCTTATTGTGCAAAGTCCACTTTAACCAAATCTGGTAGTTCCATTGACAATGCCTGTATCTCTCCACCTTACAGCTTCAGAGCCTTGGCGCCATCCTGGATAGCCCTCTCCTTCACTTTCCACATCCATAACATCACCTGGTTAACTTAAAAATTTGCAGCATCAAGCAAGTTCTTCCTTCACACTTTTGCCAAACTGGTCAACTGGTTTCAAGGGAGCTACATTAGACAATGTAGCTCCCTTGAAAAAGAAGGTGATTATTCACAGGAAGCTGGCTCCTTGGTTTAATTCAGAGCTGCGTTCCTTGAAGCACAATGTTAGGAAATTGGAGAGAAAATGGCGCTCTACACACCAAGATGAATCCTACCTAATCTGGAGGGACAGTCTATTGTTGTATAACAATAACCTTCGCAGAGTTAGAGCAGCATATTTTTCATCATTAATTGAGGAGAATAAGAATAATCCTAGATTTCTCTTCAGTACAGTTGCCAAACTTACCCAGAGCCACAGCTCTGTTGATCCATCCATTCCCTTAGCTCTTAGCAGTAATGATTTTATGGGATTCTTCATAAATAAAATTGATTCCATTAAAAATAAAATAATTGGCATCCTCCCAAACATGATTACATCGTCCTCAGTAAGTGAGGCAGCATTGGAGGAATCCTTAGAACCTGCGCAGTGTCTAAACTGTTTAAAAGCAGTAGAGGTTTCTGAGCTATCTAAAATTTTAGCTTCATCTAAACCTTCTACCTGTATGTTAGACCCAATCCCAACCAAGTTGTTTAAGGAGGTATTCCCTCTGATCAGTGGTCCTATTTTAGACATGATTAATCTATCCTTGGTAAATGGATATGTACCACAGGCTTTTAAAGTAGCTGTTATTAAACCTTTACTTAAGAAACCATCTCTTGATCAAGATGAGTTAGTAAATTACAGATCTATATCTAATCTTCTTTTCTTATCTAAAATTCTTGAGAAAGTAGTTGCTAATCAACTATGTGAACATTTACAAAGTAATGACCTACTTGAGGAGTTTCAGTCAGGCTTTAGAGCTCATCATAGCACTGAAACAGCTCTGGTGAAGGTCACCAATGACATTCTCATGGCCTCAGATAATGGACTTGTCCTGTTAGATCTCAGTGCTGCATTTGATACAGTTGATCACAATATTCTCCTACAAAGACTTGAGCATACTGTAGGGATTAAGGGAAAAGCATTAGGCTGGTTTAAATCTTATCTGTCGGACAGATTCCAGTTTGTCCATGTTAATAATAAATCTTCCTCAAACTCTAGGGTCACCTGTGGAGTACCAGAGGGTTTAGTCCTTGGACCAATTCTATTTACTATATATATGCTTCCCATTGGCAAAATTATCAGACAGCATGGGATTAATTTCCACTGTTATGCTGATGACACTCAGCTATATTTATCCATAAATCCTGATGAATTCAATCAGTTACTTCGACTGCAGTCATGTTTTGATGACATCAAAAGCTGGATGACTTTAAATTTCCTGCATTTAAATTCTGACAAGACAGAAGATGTAATCTTTGGGCCAGAGTCTTCAAAAAATAAAGTTCTTAATCAATCACTTAATCTGGATGGCATTAACTAGGCCTCTGGTAATAAAGTTAAAAATCTTGTTGTTTTCGACTAAGACATGTCATTTAAATCTCATATTAAACAGGTTTCCAGAGTTTCCTTTTTTCACCTCCGGAATATCGCCAAAATTAGAAACATTCTTTCCAGGGGTGATGCTGAAAAACTAGTCCATGCATTTGTTACTTCAAGGCTGGACTATTGTAATTCTTTACTATCAGGAAGTCCACAAAATGCAGTTCAAAGCCTTCAGCTGATCCAAAATGCTGCGGCAAGAGTTCTGATGAAAATCAACAAGAGGGATCATATTTCTCCAATTTTAGCTTCCCTTCATTGGCTTCCTGTTAAATCAAGAATAGAATTTAAAATTCTCCTTCTAACGTATAAAGCCCTTAATAATCAAGCTCCATCATATATCAGAGCTCTGATTACCCCGTATGTTCCTAACAGAGCACTTCGCTCTCAGACTGCAGGTCTGCTGGTGGTTCCTAGAGTGTCTAAAAGTAGAATGGGAGGCAGATCCTTTAGCTATCAGGCTCCTCTCCTGTGGAACCAACTCCCAGTTTTGGTCCGTGAGGCAGACACCCTATCTATTTTTAAGACTAATCTTAAAACTTTCCTTTTTGACAAAGCTTATAGTTAGAGTGGCTCATACCATGAGCTATCTCTATAGTTGTGCTGTGATAGGCCTAGGCTGCTGGAGGACATCAGGGTCTAATTTTCTCACTCTACTGATTTCTACTGTTCTTCAGTCTACTGTTCTCCAGTTTTGCATTGTATTACATTGAAATGACTGTCGTCATTTCAGCTTTTAACTTTTTGCTCTCTCTCTTTTTCTTCATAGTAGGTACACCTGGTCTGGCGTTCTGTTAACTGTGACATCATCCAGAGAAGACTGCATTGTACATGCAAAGCCATGTACAATGCAGACGACTCTCCATGTGGCTCTACGGTTACCCAGGAGTGAATGCTGCTTGTCGGGACTTTGATGCAATCAACTGGTTTCCTTATGACATTTTTGACCAATCTGTATAATCTGACCCAATCTGTATAATATGATTGAACTTGATTTTGTAATGTGCCTTGAGATGACATGAGAGAGACATAGGAGACACCTTCTGTCACTTTTTAATCCGATTTTGATGGATTAAAAAGGGGCGGGGCGATTAAAAGGGGGCGGGGCTTATTTTTTAATTGACCTTTAGATGACGTAATAATTAAATGATATAAAATTTATATTAAACGATATAAAATTTATATTAAACGATATAAAGTTTATATTAAACGATATCAAATTAATATTAATCGATATAAAGATTTATTCTTATCTTAAGCAATAATTAATCGATATAAAATTTATATTAAATGATATAAAATTTATATTAAATGATATCAAATTTATATTATATCTGCTGGTGGTTCCTAGAGTCTCTAAAAGTAGAATGGGAGGCAGATCCTTTAGCTATCAGGCTCCTCTCCTGTGGAACCAACTCCCAGTTTTGGTCCGTGAGGCAGACACCCTGTCTACTTTTAAGACTAGGCTTAAAACTTTTCTTTTTGACAAAAATTATAACTAGTGACTCATGTTACTCTCAGCTACCTTTATAGTTTTACTGCTATAGGCTTAGGTTACTGGAGTATATCAGGATCTAATTTTCTCACTATATTGAGTTCTACTGTTCTTCAATTATGCATTATGTGTTGTCATTTCTGCTTTAACTTTCTGTTCTCTCTCTTTTCTCTCATAGTAGGTACACCTGGTCTGGCGTTCTGTTAACTGTGACATCATCCAGAGAAGACGGCTCACCCGCTACTACCATCTAATGTAGAACAGATTACTAGATCAATGTGTGCTTCTGTGCTTTTTTGTTTCTCTTGTTGTGTCTCTGTTCTGTCTTCTGTAACCCCAGTCGGTCGAGGCAGATGACCGTTCATACTGAGCCCGGTTCTGCCGGAGGTTTTTTTTCCCGTTAATGGGTGGTTTTTCTTCCCACTGTCGCTTCATGCTTGCTCAGTATGAGGGATTGCAGCAAAGCCATGTACAATGCAGATGACTCTTCCTGTGGCTCTACGGTTCCCCAGGAGTGAATGCTGCTTGTCGGGACTTTGATGCAATCAACTGGTTTCCTTATATAGGACATTTTTGACCAATCTGTATAATCTGACCCAATCTGTATAATATGATTGAACTTGACTTTGTAAAGTGCCTTGAGATGACATGTTTCATGATTTGGCGCTGTATAAATAAAATTGAATTGAATATACTAGTCATCCGTCTTTGTTTTTCTGTCTTTTTTTTTTTTTTTTTTTTTTGAAAGCTGAACTCTGCCGCTTTTACGAAAGCATTTCTAAGCTTTACCACAGCATAATTTGTTGTTTTAATCTTACTGCTGGCTGAATTTTTCTGTTTTATGCAGTGTAACTACAAATACATGCACTACAAATACGCACAGTTTACTAGGTTAATGAATGACTGCTAAACCACAATGTTGTTGGATTCAAACAGCATATAGGAAAACCAAAACCAGACAGGTTAAAGCTATTGAACGAAATTTCAAATATGTATTATGAACCATTACGTTGCATATAATCCGTAAATACACACACATATTTATATACAATAAACATGTATATGTACATTTTATAATGTTTCAACTAACTTAAATCAAACTAATCTCTTTGACAAGACATAAACTATTTTGTAAAAGTTAAGATGAACAGGAATGGAAGTTTCTAACCACTTTTCTTTGTGTATATTGTACACAGATGCAACTGACAACACATGAATGTTAACTAGAACAGTCAAAGGCAATTTTAAACAGCTGTGTTTTTAATCTTGATTTAAAAGAACTCAGGCTTTCCGCACTTTTACAGTTTTCTGGAAGTTTGTTCCAGATAAGCGGGGCATAGGAACTAAATGATGCTTCTCCTTGTTTAGTTCTGGTTCTAGGTATGCAGAGAAGGCTGGAGCCAGAAGACCTGAGTGGTCTGGAGGGTTGATACACTGATAACAAGTCTGTAATGTATTTAGGTGCTAAGCCATTTAGGGATTTATAGACTAACAGAAGTATTTTAAAGTCTATTCTCTGAGATACAGGGAGCCAGTGTAAGGACTTTAGAACTGGGGTTATGTGCTCTACTTTCTTAGTCTTAGTGAGGACGCGGGCAGCAGCGTTCTGGATCAGCTGCATCTGTCTGATCCACTTTTTAGGCAGACCTGTGAAAACACCGTTGCAGTAATCAATTCGACTAAAAATAAACGCATGGATTAGTTTTTCCAGATCCTGCTGAGACATTAGTCCTTTAATCCTGGAAATGTTCCTCAGGTGATAGAAAGCCGACCTTGTAATTGTCTTTAGATGCTTTTGAAGGTTCAGGTCTGAGTCCATCACTACTCCCAGATTTCGGGCCTGATTAGTGGTTTTTAGCTGAAGCGACTGAAGCTGTGTGTTAACTTTTGATCTTTCCTCTATTGGTCCAAAGATTATTACTTCTGTTTTGTTTTTATTCAATTGAAGAAAGTTTTGGCACATCCACGCATTGATTTCTTCAAGACATTTACTCAGTGCCTGAACTGGTCCATAGTCACCTGGTGACATGGTGATGTAGAGCTGTGTGTCGTCTGCATCGTTATGGTAGCTGATGTTTTTTATTATTATCTGAGCTAGAGGGGGCATGTAGATATTAAATAGGAGGGGACCCAGGATGGACCCTTGTGGAACCCCACATGTGATTTTTGTCATCTCTGATGTAAAGTTACCTACTGATACAAAAAAGTCCCTGTCCTTTAAGTAGGATTTAAACCAGTTGAGAGCTGTACTAGAGAGGCCGACCCAGTTCTCCAGATGTTCTAACAGAATGGAGTGATCGACAGTATCAAATGCTGCACTGAGGTCCAATAGTACCAGCACGGTGGTTCTTCCACAGTCTGTATTTATATGGATGTCATTAAACACCTTGATAAGGGCGGTCTCTGTACTGTGGTGAGCACGGAAGCCAGACTGGAAAACATCAAAGCGGCTGGTCATTGTTAAGAAGGTGTTTAATTGTTGAACTACAACTTTTTCAATGATCTTACTGATAAAGGGGAGGTTTGAGATGGGCCTGTAGTTCTGGAGTAGACGTTTGTCTAAATTGTTCTTTTTCAGCAGTGGTTTGATAATTGCTGTTTTTAGGCACTGGGGGAAAACACCTGACAGAAGGGACGTGTTTATTATCTGAGTCAAATCAGACGCTATGACAGGTAAAACTTTTTTAAAGAAAGCTGTGGGGAGAACATCAAGGCAGCTTGAGGAGGAACTTAACTGCTGAATTATCTGCTCTAAGCTTTTGGAGTTTATTTGGCAGAATTGGGACATTTGGTCAAAATCAATTCTGGTAGGAGACAACGTTGGTACTGAACTTAGTATGGATGTACAAACAGATCCTCTAATCTTTTGGATTTTTTCAGTAAAGAAGTTTGCAAATTCATTGCAGGCCCTGGTGGAGTGGAGTTCTGAAGCCACGGACACAGGAGGATTTGTTAACCTGTCGACTGTGGCAAATAAGACACGAGCATTATTAATGTTTTTCTTAATGATCTCAGAGAAGAAAGATTCTCTTGCATTTTTCAGTTGTAAGTTATATCTGTAAAGTCTCTCTTTATAGATATCATAGTGAACTTGAAGTCTGTTCTTTCTCCACCTGCGTTCAGCTTTCCGGCATTCCCTTTTTTCACCTCTAACTGCTGGAGCATTTCTCCAAGGAGATTTTTTCTTCCCGGAAAAAACCTTCACTTTGACTGGAGCAATGCAGTTAATGATGTCTGAGACTTTAGACTGAAAGTTATCTACTAGTTCATCAGCTGAGTTGCAGCCCAAGGTTGAGGTAGCAGAGTAAGCTTGAATAAAAGTTTCTGTGGCATTGTCCTTAAAGGTACATTTTCTTACGATGTCCCTTTGGCTAAATGAGTCACTGGTAATGATGCTCTCAAAGGTAACAGAAAAGTGATCAGATAAGGCAACATCAGTTACATTGACTTTAGAAATGTTTAGATGATCAAGTCTAAAATATGTCCCTGTTTGTGTGTTGGCTGTTTAACATGTTGAGTTAAACCAAAGTTTCTAAATGTGTCACACACTTCTTTTGTACTTCTGTCTTCAGGGTTGTCAACGTGAAAGTTAAAGTCTCCCACAATAATTAAACAGTCATAATCAACACATATCACAGACAAGGGGTCACTAAAATCCTTAAAAAAGTTTGATGTGGACTTAGGAGGCCTGTAAACATTCAGAAACATAGTTCGTACCGGGCTCTTTACCTTGAGAGCCAAATGTTCAAAAGAGTCAAATTTTCCTAAAAACACCTTTTTACACTTTAGTGAATCATTAAACAATGTTGCTACTCCTCCACCTTTCCTTTGCTGTCTGCTCTCACAAAGGAAATTGTAGTTTGGAGGTGTTGACTCCATCAGTATAACTGGTTCATTAGATTCATATAACCATGTTTCTGTTAAAAACATAACATCAAGATTGTTGTCAATAATAAAGTCATTAATTAAAAGAGATTTTCCTGACAGAGATCTAATGTTTAATAAACCCAGTTTATATGATTTGGTGGTTGATGATGTCTCTGTGGCAGGTTGCATCTGACAGTTAATGACTTTTAAGTATTTGTTCCTGTTTATCCTTTTGTTTTTCTTTTTTCTGCCACGTATCATCACAGATATTCCGTAATTCCCGGGAAAAGACCCAAGCTGATTCTGGAAACTGTCATGTCTGATAAACGTGCATCGAGGGCCTGCTGTGTATCACAGCGAAGTAATCTGAAGGTCTTGAGGACAGGCATGTTCCGTGATACGTAGAGGAGGATCTGGGGCTCTGCGGCCTTTGGAAAACAGGAATGAATGTTCAGCAAATGTTCTTTTTTTTAATTTTGTTCGAAGGCCTGATGGGCTCCGTACATTACATTTAAGAAAATTGTGATTTTCTTAAATCATTATGGGGGGTAAAGTCTGTGACTCTGTCTTGTGCTTGACGTTGTGCGAGTTTGTTTGCCAGTGGTCAGAGTGACTTAACCAGTGAGATAAGGTTGTACGGTACATTTCTGCCATTATTCTTCCTCAAGCCCTGCATAGTGTTATATTTAAAACACATCTGTTTTAAATATCCTCCATATGAAGAAGGTTCTACAAAGATTTCCTTGTAGATGTAATTCATTAGAGGATAGCCGCAATTTTCTTCTTCTAGTATCTGTCCTGATGCATCAATCTGGGCTGAGTCTTTAGTGCTTTTTTTTTTAATTCAATTAAATTTTATTTATATAGTGTCAATTCATGAAACATGCCATCTCAAGGCACTTTACAAAGTCAAAATCAATCAGATTATACAGATTGGTCAAAAAATCGGGAACCGGTTGATTGTCTGCATTGTCCGTGGCTTTGCAGCAATCCCTCATACTAAGCAAGCATGAAAGTCTGTCTTGACACTTGCTGCTAAGCACTAGGGCTAATTTGGAGTGACTTTAAAGGAAGCAGATGGGACTGATTGTTCAGTCGTCAGAGAGGGCAAAGACAAGGATCAATCTCTGCACTCTAGATGCAGATATGTGAAGTTGATTCTCACAAACTGTGTAAGATGTTCCATTACTGTTTTGCGTGTTTTTTCTCTTTTTTTCTGACCAACTACATGGATAGATGCTTGGTGTTGTAAATAAAAGCTAAGCGTAATACATGTATCTAAATGTGAGGCTCTCACACAAACAATCAAGTTCAATATATATATTTTTTAGTTTGGAAGCAGAATGAACGGCGAGTTGATCCAAGCCCACACCACAATGTGGAATATGTGTATGGAATCGCAGAATTAGACGTGTAAAAAAAAATGGAATATGGTAAAACTTTTTTAGATTTTGCCCGTGAAACACAAAAACGTTCACAGAGGAAGGGCAGAAAGCCTGTCTGAGCTTACTCAAAGCTGCCTGCTGCTGTAACACTAATATCCAAAGCAAAACATTTTATTTATAAAGAGGACAATAAACCTTTCTGTAGGTTTCACGCACATATAAAATATTGGAACAGCAAAGACTATGCTATAGAATTAAGAAATGGGGCATTTTAGTACCACATCCGTCTCCACACAACAGAGCACTAAAACCTTAGGTTTGAAAAACAAGGTGTACTAAACTTTACAAACTGTGTTTCAAAGACTAGACAAAGACAAATCCAACTGTAAAAGCTTTTGAAACTGCACCAGTTTTATAATCGTCTTGTTTTAGAATTTATGGACATATCGATAATAAAACCCAACTTCTGTTCAGCCAGGGTTAACTCAAAAGCCAAAAATGTTGTAAAAATTCATAAAGAATATTTGATTCTGTTAAAAAAGAAAGCTCTGTGTTTTAGTATGTAAAGTGTTATATGTGTTATATTAATACACAGAGAGGCAAAATGAGAAGCCCCTGATATCTTACTCGCAGCAGATAACTAAGTTCAGTTTTCATGGAAGTTAACATAATCAACATCTTGGGCCAGCATTATGTCTTTTAAATTGTGTCATTATTGCAGACCCTGTCAAAACATTTAGCTTTTTCATGATCATAGGTTGTGTTAAGTTTTCATATTTAATGCAGTTTCTTCATTAAACTCCACAACTGTTTTTCAGCCATTCCTCATTAATTACTGTAATTCATCTATATAACCTTTTTCTCTGTTTTGTTTTTAACCTCTGTGAGGCAGAACTGAAAAGTGCTTTACAAATACAGTTTATCAGTAAAAGTTTAACATTTTAACAGAAACCAACATCAAACATCTTGAGCCACCCTTTTAATATGTAGTTTATTGAGAAATAATGTCTGGATATTTATGCAACCCCACAGGAAGAACACACACCACTTATTTTTCAGAATTCTCTTGTTGAGCTTGTGCAGTTCTAGTGTTGTGAGAGTCGGCGTGAATTTGAGCGTTAGTTACGACCCGTGCTGCTTCTGACATGATGAGCTTTCATCCCGTGAATGCATTGCACAGGATTTTTATATACAAGTCTCTGAGAGGTTGCGTTTACCAAGAGAGTGTTGAGTTTTAGTGACATAATCTGAAACCGTTGTTACGTGAATCGCTGAGTTGCGTCTGTTCAGCTAGATAACTGATTTGTTTCCTGCTTCTGCTTATTACCTATGTCTAAAAAAGGTGTTGTGCGCTGGTCAGCGGCAAAGCTGCGGTCACTGCGAAATAACTGATTTGTTTCCTGCTTCTACTTATTACCTATGTCTAAAAAAGGTGTTGTGCGCTGGTCACTGCGAAATAACTGATTTGCATCGTCCAAAGCCCACACGCGTGCTCTCGCCCTAACAGATCTCCTGAGTTCGTGATCCAGCAGACACCGCTGTAAATGCATTTAGTTTGGAGGGAGGACTAAAGACGAATAGGTTTTCTTAAAGGGTCCTCCGGATTATTTCTGCGCAAACGGTGCGGGAGGTTTTGCTCCGTATGATAGGAATTCAGCAAATATTACGTAAGTCTGACTGCTATGCTGCTGCTGAGCGTCAAAATTGAGCGTATATAAGATAAATTAAATAATTGAATGTGTACAAATTAAATAATTGGATGTGAATAAATGCATTAAATAATTGAATGTGAATAAATGAATTAAAATATTTGGATGTATATAAATGAATTAAATAATTAAATATAGTAAAATTAATGGTTTATATTAATAATGTCATATAGGCGGGACTTCCGGCAGGGGGACCGGAAATGGAGGCGGGACATCCGGCAAATTGATGGATTATTTATCCGCTTAATTAAATTTTGACATAAATTTGATATCAATATAAATTTTATATCGATTAATATTCAATTCAATTCAATTTTATTTATATAGCGCCAAATCATGAAACATGTCATCTCAAGGCACTTTACAAAGTCAAGTTCAATCATATTATACAGATTGGGTCAGATTATACAGATTGGTCAAAAATGTCCTATATAAGGAAACCAGTTGATTGCATCAAAGTCCCGACAAGCAGCATTCACTCCTGGGGAACCGTAGAGCCACAGGAAGAGTCATCTGCATTGTACATGGCTTTGCTGCAATCCCTCATACTGAGCAAGCATGAAGCGACAGTGGGAAGAAAAACCACCCATTAACGGGAAAAAAAACCTCCGGCAGAACCGGGCTCAGTATGAACGGTCATCTGCCTCGACCGACTGGGGTTACAGAAGACAGAACAGAGACACAACAAGAGAAACAAAAAGCACAGAAGCACACATTGATCTAGTAATCTGTTCTACATTAGATGGTAGTAGCGGGTGAGCCGTCTTCTCTGGATGATGTCACAGTTAACAGAACGCCAGACCAGGTGTACCTACTATGAAGAGAAAAGAGAGAGAACAGAAAGTTAAAGCAGAAATGACAACACATAATGCATAATTGAAGAACAGTAGAACTCAATATAGTGAGAAAATTAGATCCTGATATACTCCAGTAACCTAAGCCTATAGCAGTAAAACTATAAAGGTAGCTGAGAGTAACATGAGTCACTAGTTATAATTTTTGTCAAAAAGAAAAGTTTTAAGCCTAGTCTTAAAAGTAGACAGGGTGTCTGCCTCACGGACCAAAACTGGGAGTTGGTTCCACAGGAGAGGAGCCTGATAGCTAAAGGATCTGCCTCCCATTCTACTTTTAGAGACTCTAGGAACCACCAGCAGACCTGCGGTCTGAGAGCGAAGTGCTCTGTTAGGAACATACGGGGTAATCAGAGCTCTGATATATGATGGAGTTTGATTATGAAGGGCTTTATACGTTAGAAGAAGAATTTTAAATTCTATTTTTGATTTAACAGGAAGCCAATGAAGGGAAGCTAAAATTGGAGAAATATGATCCCTCTTGTTGATTTTCATCAGAACTCTTGCTGCAGCATTTTGGATCAGCTGAAGGCTTTGAACTGCATTTTGTGGAATTCCTGATAGTAAAGAATTACAATAGTCCAGCCTTGAAGTAACAAATGCATGGACCAGTTTTTCAGCATCACTCCTGGACAGAATGTTTCTAATTTTGGCGATATTCCGGAGGTGAAAAAAGGAAACTCTGGAAACCTGTTTAATATGGGATTTAAATGACATGTCTTGGTCAAAAATAACACCAAGATTTTTTACTTTATTACCAGAGGCAAGGTTAATGCCACCCAGATTAAGTGATTGGTTAAGAAGTTTATTTTTTGAGGACTCTGGCCCAAAGATTAAAACTTCGGTCTTGTCAGAATTTAGATGCAGGAAATTTAAAGTCATCCAGCTTTTGATGTCATCAAGACATGACTGCAGTCGAAGTAATTGATTGGATTCATCAGGATTTATGGATAAATATAGCTGAGTATCATCAGCATAACAGTGGAAATTAATCCCATGCTGTCTGATAATTTTGCCTATCGGAAGCATATATATAGTAAAGAGAATTGGTCCAAGGACTGAACCCTGTGGTACTCCACAGGTGACCCTAGAGTTTGAGGAAGATTTATTATTAACATGAACAAATTGGAATCTGTCTGACAGATAAGATTTAAACCAGCCTAATGCTTTCCCCTTAATCCCTACAGTATGTTCAAGTCTTTGTAGGAGAATATTGTGATCAACTGTATCAAACGCAGCACTGAGCTCTAACAGGACAAGTATAGACACAAGTCCATTATCTGAGGCCATGAGAATATCATTAGTGACCTTCACCAGAGCTGTTTCAGTGCTATGATGAGCTCTGAAGCCTGACTGAAACTCCTCAAGTAGGTCATTACTTTGTAAATGTTCACAAAGTTGATTAGCAACTACTTTCTCAAGAATTTTAGATAAGAAAAGAAGATTAGATATAGGTCTGTAATTTACTAACTCATCTTGATCAAGAGAAGGTTTCTTAAGTAAAGGTTTAATAACAGCTACTTTCAAAACCTGTGGTACATATCCATTTACTAAGGATAGATTAATCATGTCTAAAATAGTGCCACTGATCAAAGGGAATATGTCCTTAAACAACTTGGTTGGGATTGGGTCTAACATACAGGTAGAAGGTTTAGATGAAGCTAGAATTTTAGATAGCTCAGAAAGCTCTACTGCTTCTAAACAGTTCAAACACTGCGCAGATTCTAAAGATTCCTCCAATGCTGCCTCACTTACTGAGGACGAGGTAATCATGTTTGGGAGGATGCCAATTATTTTATTTTTAATGGCATCAATTTTATTTATGAAGAATCCCATAAAATCATTACTACTGAGAGCTAAGGGAATGGATGGATCAACAGAGCTGTGGCTCTGGGTAAGTTTGGCAACTGTACTAAAGAGAAATCTAGGATTATTATTATTCTCTTCAATTAATGATGAAAAATATGCTGCTCTAACTCTGCGGAGGGTCTTGTTATACAACAATAGTCTGTCCCTCCAGATTAAGTAGGATTCCTCTTGGTGTGTAGAGCGCCATTTTCTCTCCAATTTCCTAACATTGTGCTTCAAGGAACGCAGCTCTGAATTAAACCAAGGAGCCAGCTTCCTGTGAATAATCACCTTCTTTTTCAAGGGAGCTACATTGTCTAATGCAGAACGCAATGAGGAAGTCACATTGTTAGCAAAGGTATCAATTTGTGAATGGGAAGAAACAGCAATGCTGCCATCTACAGGGCATTTCTGCAATACTGAGGATATTAAGAAGGGGACAGACTCTTTAAGTTTTCATACAGCATTATCCGATAAAAATCTACTATAATGGAACCCTCTTTTGGGGGTGGAGAATTCAGTTAGATTAAACTCAAATGTTATTAAAAAATGATCAGACAGGACAGGGTTGTGAGGAAATACTGTTAATTCTTCACAATCAATGCCATATGTCAGCACAAGGTCTAAAGTATGGAGCCGAGAGTGCGACGGTTTATGCACATTTTGAGCAAAACCAATTGAATCTAGGATAGTTTTAAAGGCTACACTAAGGTTATCACATTCAGTGTCAACATGGATGTTAAAATCACCCACTATAATAACCTTATCAGTATTTAACACCAAATCAGATAAGAAATCTGACAACTCATCCAAAAACTGAGTGTAAGGGCCTGGTGGACGATACAAAACAACAAACAGAAGAGGTTTTATTGCTTTGCAGTTTGGATGAGGGAAACTGAGGGTTAAATGTTCAAAAGAACTGTAATTATTAGTTGGCCTGGGACTAATTAATAAATCAGACTGAAAGATAGTTGCCACTCCTCCTCCTCTTCCCACAGATCTGGGAATGTGGAAATTTGAATAACTGGAGGGAGTTGACTCATTTATACTAACGTAGTCCTCTTGTAGCCAGGTTTCTGTGAGACAAAACAAATCAATCTGATTATCAGAAATTAATTCATTAACTAACAAAGTCTTTGGAGGGAGAGACCTTATATTTAATAGACCACATTTTATTATTTTATTTTTAGGTTCAAGGTGAACCATATTGATTTTTATTAGGTTTTTATGATTTGTTCCTTTTAGATCAGTTTTTGATCTGTTAAGTTTTGGCCGTGGGAAAGACAACCGTCTCAATAGGATAATGGGTGGGTAACAGTACAGAAGCTGCAGAGAGGTGTGTTAAACTACGGCTCTGCTTCCTGGTCTGGACCCTGGGTTGTCAGCATTTAGGAGAACTAATAAATCCGGCCAGATTCCTAGAAAGAAGAGCTGCACCATCCAAAGTAGGATGGATGCCGTCTCTCCGGATCAGACCAGGTTTTCCCCAGAAAGTTCTCCAGTTATCAATGTAGCCCACGTCGTTTTCTGGACACCACCTAGACAACCAGCGGTTGAATGATGACATGCGGCTAAACATGTCATCACTGGTCAGATCAGGCAGGGGACCAGAGAAAATTACAGAGTCCGACATAGTTTTAGCAAACTCACAAACCGAAGCAACACCAACTTTGGTGACCTCTGATCGGCGTGACCGGGTGTCATTACCGCCAGCGTGAATAACAATTTTGCGGTATTTACGCTTATCCTTAGCCAGTAGTTTTAGGTAGGATTCTATGTCGCCTGTTCTGGCCCCTGGTAGGCATTTAACTATGGTCCCTGGTTTCTTTAGTGCCACATTTCTTATTATGGAGCTGCCAATAATTAAGGTCGGCTCCTCGGCGAGATTGTCGCTCAGAGGGGAAAATTTATTAGAAACGCAGATGGGTTGGTGGTGATCTGGGGTCTGTAATCTAGAGCTATGCTTCCTACGAACTGTCACCCAGCCAGCCTGGTTACCAGGCTGCTCGGGTGCTACTGCTTTAGGTTCACTACGTGAAGTTACTCTATGCGGCTCCGCGCTAGCAAAAGAGCGGCTATCAGCTGGTTTTTCAACAGCACGGAGCCGGGTCTCCAATTCTGACACCCTCGCCTCCAAAGCTACAAAAACACTACATTTATTACATGTACCATCATCACTAAAGGAGGCAGAGGAATAACTGAACATCTGACACAGAGAGCAGCAGATAGGAGACTTAGTCAGGGACGGAGAAGCCATTATGAGGCTAAGGCTTGGCTAGCGCTAGGCTAACGCTAGGCTAAAGCTAGGCTAACGCCCTATTATCACGCCAAAGAACAAACCGTGTGAAACACGAGGAGTTCCCAAACGTGATGAGCAGCCACAGACAATGTTTTAAAAGTGCTTATGTTTGGAAACAGATGTTACAGCAAAGAGGTTTAAAGATAAAAAGCGAGAGAGCCTGGAGCAAAGCTCCGTCGTTCACACAGCAACAACAGGAAGTGACGCAATACGCCTTACCGCAAACAGGAAGTATATAAATTACTTCTGGTGTTAAAAATGGCAGGGATGTTTTTTTTTACCTTCTCTTGTCCCACCTTGCTCATTATCTTATCTGTTAGGCATTGACAACATTTATTTAAAATATTTTCACCGTACTAAAATCAAACTTGTTTCTGTTATAAATTTGTCTTTGGATGAATGTACACAAAAAAGAGAGATGATTAGTGGATGAAGAAATCAGAATGAGAAGAGAAATGTAGATGAGATGCAGGGTTGCTGTAGTACATGGGTAGCAGGAGATCCAGGCAATGAAGCAGCGAGCAAAACTTGAGGTACGGATGAAGGCACGAAATCCAGCAGCTAACAGAGGCCTATTGAAGCTCAGAGGACGGCAGGAAAATCCAGCGGCTGAAATAGGGAACAAACCAGCAGTGTTGTATAGTACTACTGTACTTAAGTATATTTTGGAGTACTTTATACTTTTCTCGAGTATAAAATTTTTTGATAACTTTTACTTCACTATATTTCTGAACTTAATTGCATACTTTTACTCCAATACATTTTCAATGTTTGGTTTAGTTACTCGTTACAAAAAACAGTCACGCACGCAAGTGTTTTGACCCCACCTACTGATTGACTGCGACAAAGTTGGGACTTGCCTGGGCTTGTTCATCACAACCAACAGGATAAGAAGCTGGTTCAGTGGTAAAGCAGGTTAAATTAACCTTGTGGTATAGCTAAAGCATCTAATAGCAGAGAGTTTTCTTAACTAAACTGCTGGTGTATCTATTAGCAGGTTTACCACTTCCTGTAGGTTGGCCGGACCTTGTTAACCGTGTGCTTAGTATACACCCCCTGGTCTAAATTTTGCCTGCACTTGGTTGTGTACAATTTTAAAGCGCATAGCACTGACCTTACTTGAAGAAAGTTTAGACAGTTTTCTGTCTAAGCTTGGTCTAAATGTCTCATGCACTTGGCTGTTTATATTATTTCAAGTGAATTTGACTTTTAAAGTTTAACAAAAATGTCATTCAAACTGCATTAGCTTTGTTTTACTTATACTTTTTATTACATTACTTGAGTATGTCTATTTTTACAGTAATTTTCATACTTAAGTACAAGACATTTCAGAGACTTTTACTCAAGTAATATTTCAGTCAGTGACTTGGACTTTTACCAGTCATATTTTTGAGAGGTACCTATACTTTTACTTGGAGTTCTGACTAATTAGTGCCTAACAGGTGTGACAGATTGCTGAGGGAGTGGAGGGTGAGCTGCTTCTTCTTCTTCTTTTTTTTTTACTGGTGTCTTGCAATCAAATGGAACATTATCGCCACCTACTTGATCTTTAGTTACTTTTCCTTAAATCCTTAGGTTTAGTCTAGTTTGTAGATAAGATGACATGATCTTAAGCACCATCTTTCCGTATTCATTTGAGAAGATATTTGTAATGTTCAGTTGTTTGATTCCTTCTTGTTCCAGTCCATTCCTTAGAGCCATTCTTTGATTTGAGTATTTAATACACTTAAACAGCACATGTTCCACAGTTTCTGGAATGCTGAAACTATGGATGCTTCCCAATAATATGTAGTGAGCCTCGTGTGGCCTAGTCTAATTCTGCTAAACATCTCTCCTGCTCTTCCCCAGAGGCTCTTCTTCCTCCACGTTTTGCTGTATCTTATGTAAATGTCTTTCTTTATTTCCATTATCCCATAATTTTTGCCACTGTACCTTAATTTTGCTTCGTATGTAGGATCATAAGTAGGACCTTATTTATCTTTAGCTAAAGAATCTGTCATCTCAATGCCACTATGTGCTGGAATCCATAAAAACTGAACATCAATCTCCAGACTACGTACTCGGTATAATGATAAACTTTCTAACTAATATCCTCCCTACATTTAGATGACACACTTTTGAGACTAGCCAATGCTGCGCTTGAATCTGAACATATTAGTATTCTCATGGGTTTGACTTCCTCTATCCATTGTAATGCTAACATGATTGCCATCATTTCTGCTGCATAAACCGAGAAATGATCAGTTAATCTTTTAAACACTTTAACTTTTAATTCAGGAATGTCAAAAGCACAGCTTGTTTTTCCATTCTCTGGATTTTTTTACCCATCCGTGAATACATGTACATAATACCCATATGTCTCATGTATCAAAGTGTTCACATAAGCTTGTACACTTAACGTGTTATTGCTTGAACTAATCTTTTATAACAAAGAAGGATCAACACTAGATTGAGGTAGTAACCATGATGGTATAACTGGCATTAAGGCAGTTAGACTAACGGCCCAATTATTGATTCCTAACTCCTCAACTATCTGAATAATTCCCTTACTAAATACCTCCTTTTTAATTTTACTACTTTCAATTTGTATTATTTTTGTTAGATGTGTTTCTTTTTGACTTTGGAAATTTGTCCAATAATTTACCCTCAACAGTTTCCTTCTAAGACTTAATGGCATTTCTCCAACCTCCACCTGAAGCGCCGATATTGGAGTTGATTTTGCTAACCCTAACCCTTATGTCCAACCTTTTTAAAGATGAACTAGCGGCTGAATCAAAAACTATACAACCGTAATCTAGAACTGATCTAACTAATGCAATATATAAATTTTTTTAACGCCATACGATCAGCTCCCCATACACCTCCTGTTAAACACCTCATAATATTAAATACTTTCTTAGTATTGAATAGTTTCCACGCAAGCAAACTATCAAACCCCAAGAATTTAAAAAACTTTTATCCTTTCTAATCTGCCCCGTCATCTGCAAAAAGTGATTTTCCTATGTCAGGTTTAACCTTCTTATAAACATCGTTTATCATAATAGAACTGGACTAAAGACGCTCCCCTGAGGGTTGCCGTTCTCAACTAAAAATGAATCAGAAATATAATTACCCGCACGAACCTGGAGGGTGAGCTGAGTGAGAGGAGGAACTGAAAAAAACAGGAAAAAAAAACGGACCAAAAACTAAACCATGACAGTTTCTACCAAGTTTTAATTTCATTTTAGAAAAGAAATAAACTGTTGCAAAAGTTCTTCAACTTTTAACATGTTTATACTTAGAAGTATTTGCTATATTAAAATATCTCATGAACTACTAACAAAATTATCATAATTTGCATAAAAATGACAAGTAGTCGGTATTAGAAAAAAAACAGATATGTAGTGTTTTCAGACGTCAAGCGATAAAAGGAAATATATTTAACCTATATTCATAATTAACAACGCTAATGTTCTGCAACAGGAAGAGTTCTGAAATCAACATTGAAAACACAGCTGTCACGTGTCCTGTCATGTTCTCCGTCCCACTTTCACATCTCTCTGGTAAAAGACAAGTTGTGCTTCAATAAGACTAAATAAAGGTTTAATATCTGATACCCTAATGTGGTTGTGGGACGGGATGGCACATGTAGAGATGCTGATTTTAAGACTTTGCACCAGTCTCTGCTTATATCAAGTTATTTTTTCTTTTAAAACTTTCACTTTAAAAAGCTATTAAATAAACACCCCTTCAAACTTAAGTTTTCATTAGATATCATGTTGAGCAAAACAGTATTCCCTTATGTCATTCTGCTCTTTGTAGAGTAACGCTGCAAGTGGAACGATGGAGTCGGGATTTTTTAGAAACAAGCCAAATTTATGGACAAGCTCTCTAGGGAGACAATAGAAAATGAGCTGTTATTAATTTATTTATTTTACCGGGTTTTACATAGCTGCATGCCGGCTTCTCTTTTGTAACTGCTGAGTGAGACGGAGAACAGGCACAAGGGGAGAAGCGCGGCTGAGGACGTGTGTTGTGATTATAATATCTGTGGATGTTATCTTAGTTGTGCACACTGCCGCCACGGGATTGCCTAGTAGGCAATGGCCCAAGGCAGGAGTGCCTAAACTATTTCCTGAGGCCATTTGAAGCCCTTGAAAAGAATTTCTCTACAACCTTGATTAAAGAATGGCACAAATTTTGCTCGAAACCAAAACTTAAAACTAGAGGTAGATGGACACAGATTACGTACAACTCAGTTTTCTTGTACAGCTGGTAAAACTGAAACAGAAAATACTATTTTGAAAATAAAAAATAAAATTTTGCAGCCCGTGAGTAATTTCCATTTGACCATTTTGCCTCGTGGGGTGAAAAAGTTTAGACACCACCAATCTAAGGGGAGGGTGGTAACTCAGAAAGCTGCTTAACATATAACAAATACACGGTGCTCCTGGCCATTTGGAGTTTCAAAACACTGTTACATTAACAAGAATGATGAGTGGTGCCATGTTAGTTTCCACGTCATGGCCGTAACGGATGTTTTTTTTCTAGTTGAAAGAAAAGTGTAGAAGGAATGTGGTTGGGTTTTATATATAATTTTATTAACATTCATTTATTATATCACAGGTTAATTCTAACAACAGTCATTTCATATATCACAAACTCATTGTAAAAAACACTACATTAATATATCACAAGCTCGTTGTAGAAAACACTACTTTCATATATCACAAACTCAATGTAAAAAAAACCCACTAATTTCATATATCACAAACTAATTGTAGAAAAAGTTCATTTCATATTTAGAGAAAGATTCATTTTAATACGATGTCATAAAGTAATTGTAGAAAACACTCATTTAATATATGACAAACTCAATGTAAAAAACACTCATTTCATATATCACAAACTCATTGTAAAAAACACTACTTTCATATATCACAAACTCAATGTAAAAAAACCCCACTAATTTCATATATCACAAACTCATTGTAAAAAAAAACAATCATTTCATATATCACAAACTAATTGTAGAAAATACTGATTTCATATATCACTAATTGTAGAAAACAATCATTTTATATATCACAAGCTCATTGTAGAAAATACTACTTTAATATATCACAAGCTCATTGTAGAAAACACTGATTTCATATATCACAAGCTAATTGTAGAAAACAATCATTTTATATATCACAAGCTAATTGTAGAAAATACTAATTTCATATAAAGAAATTACATTCATTTAATACGATGTCACAAACTCATTGTAAAAAACACTCATATAATATATATTGAAGAAAGACATGAGAAAACATGCATGCACTGGATTTCAGCATCCCCTCCAGTACTGCAATGCTGCTTCAAGCTGATCTCTGAATTCAGAGCTTTCTTGAACGACCTGACCACACACCTCGTCGATGGGGTCATGCACCTGCTTGACCAGCGTCAATTCGTACAGATAGGCCTGTGCGACGGCGTTGACTGTGTCGTTGTCTTGGTGGATGTTGCGAGCGGCTAAAAACTGTTGAATGGCTCCGATGAAACGTGCGTTACAAAGCACTGGCATTACACGGTAGTAATTGCTTTCAAAGAACCCGTCCTCAAGCTGCTCGAAACATTCATGGTCTCTCTGACTTGGACGATCATTGATGCATCCGTAGCAATTATCACGCATGTACTTGTTGATCGCTGCGCTCAAAAGATGGTGCACCACAGTTTTCACTGCTCTGATGAAGCCGAAGCGAATCCAGCCATCGTTTTCATCCGCCCCGCTCTCACCATCTGGCTGCCCGGAGGGAATTTGCGAGTCCTCGGGCTGAGAAGCTTCCAGGGAGGCTGCATCTCCTTGGCCGGAGGGAAGTTGTGAATCTTCCTCCTGGGTCTCTAACAGAGACGGCATGGCTGGAAGCCTGGCTGGAAGCGCAGAATTCTTATTCCCAAAAACAAAGTACTCGTGGCGTACTTGCACACCTCCGCGGGCACTGGCCCAGTCCTCGATATGCTTCTGCAGCGATGTGAGGAGACTCTCGCTGTCGCTGTCGCTTTGGGGATAAGATGATTCAGGGGTTGGCGAGGGTGGGTGGTACGGCCCCGGGAAGAATTTGTCGCTGTCCGGGGATCCGTGCTGCGGTGATGCTGAAGCGGTTGAACCTGCTGAAGGAGACGGCGGTGGAGTAGGAGCACTGCTGTCCGTGTAGTTCTTCATGGTCTCAGATGTTAGAAGTCTGGTCAGTGAAGTTGCACGGAGTCCCGGAGGTTTTTTTTATACTGAGAAGGGGTGTGGTTCACTGTGATAGGGGCGGTATCGGCTGTTATGAGAGGGCTGGTCTAAAAAGCCAGCGCTTTCTTAACCGCCAAAATGTCTCTCCAGTTGCGACATTCGTGAAACAGCGTTGAAATCCGATCTCCTATTGCAGCCATCTTGTCACGCCATGCATCAAAGGGAATGGTTAACAGAGTTCTAAACACGCCACAGTCTGAATTATAATAGTCAAGCACAAAAATAACCGTTTTATCTTGAGCCTGTCTCAGACTTGCGCGGAAAAACCATCGGCCGGTAACCCCCGTCTTTGATTGCCATGTTGCCGTCAAGATCTTATTTGTTGAATCTGCGTCAGTTTCATTCAGGAGGGTCTGCACCCGCTTGCAGCGCTTAGTGGCGGGTGAATCCATGATCCCGTCCTCAGTTTCTTGATTCACAGCGGTGTCTGCTGCGTTCGAATCTTGAGGGTTTAGTCTGCGGAGCATGACGAGTCTCAGAACAGCCCAATCGTTTGAGGTTAGCATGCACATGGAGTGGATAGTCTGCAGCTTGTCGGCTCCTTCATCCAGCTGATACAGACACATATCGCCGGTTTCGTACTTGAAGACGTATCCCCATCTACCGCGAACTCCGTAGGGTTCCAAAGACCATTCTTCTTGCAGAGGTAAGGCCGGGGGCATCTGAGTTCTGCATAGAGACAGCGTAGCCTTGCGAGGGGTCTGCTGAGCTTGCCCGACACCGCTCTCATAGTTGTAGATCGTGACGGGTGTGTCAGAAATAATAGATTGGAGCTTGGTTGTTTCGGACGCCATGTTGAAAAGGATTCAATCGCTATCGAGGCTTGAGAAAGGGCCTTATACAATGAGAGAAGCGATCAGGGGCGGGGTGAGGGGGTGGGCGGGACTTCTGCTTTCTGGAAGTGGGGGAGGGGTGTGAATTTCGGAAGTGGGGGATGGGTCCGGAAATGGGTGGAGGATGGGTGTGAAATCCGGAAGTGGGGGATGGGGCCATCAACTCGATCAATGTGAATAAATGAATTAAAATATTTGGATGTATATAAATGAATTAAATAATTAAATAAAGTAAAATTAATGGTTTATATTAATAATGTCATATAGGCGGGACTTCCGGCAGGGGGACCGGAAATGGAGGCGGGACATCCGGCAAGTTGATGGATTATTTATCCGCTTAATTAAATTTTGACATAAATTTGATATCAATTCATATAAATTTTATATCGATTAATATAAATTTGATATCATTTAATATAAATTTTATATCGATTAATATAAATTTTATATTGATTAATTATTGCTTAAGATAAGAATAAATCTTTATATCGATTAATATTAATTTGATATCGTTTAATATAAACTTTATATCGTTTAATATAAATTTGATATCGTTTAATATAAATTTTATATCATTTAATTATTACGTCATCTAAAGGTCAATTAAAAAATAAGCACCACCCCTTTTTAATCCATCAAAATCGGATTAAAAAGTGACAGAAGGTGTCTCCTATGTCTCTCTGACATGTTTCATGATTTGGCGCTATATAAATAAATTGAATTGAATTGGTCCACAGTCCACTCACCTTTCCACTTTGCAATTTCAAAAACCTCTATAAACTGTAGCTTATCCAAAAGACAGCAGCTTGCATCATTACATCATCTTCTTCACACCTGTACATTAAGTCCACTGTGACATTCAATATAAATCAATCCTACATACTCTGTGTTCCCACCTCTCGCTCATTGACTGCTGGAGTTGGTCAACAGCCCCTCCACGACCTTCTTTGTTACAGAAAAGCACAGGTGGAATAATATTTCTGATTTTTTTTTTTTTTACTTTTTCCGAATCACACCCAGTCAAACCGGGACATCGTTTCACATTCCAACCCTCCTTCTTCTTCTTAAAAAAAAGCGCGTCATGCTAAATTAGCCGAGCTAGAGCGTTACTCTTTCAGTTTTAAATAAAACATAACAGCGACAGACACACTTACCGAGGGAAGTTGTTGTCAGCTGTTCTATCCGCTGAACTTTCTGACCTGCTGGTTCACATAAATCCAAAGAAAACCTTTGACCATCGCTACTTTTATTCATGCATCTGCGGTCAGTTTGAGATGTTCTTCCAAAAGTTAAAATTATTGAACACCAATAAACCTCAAAATGGTAGATTTCCGCTTTGCAAAGACCCGCCCTACTCTCCTTCTGATTGGCTAATGTCCTAGCTCTGCCAGATTTCATTGGTTCAGCGCAGCTTCTGTTAAAAGTGATGAATAAAAAGTATACACGGAATATTTTTCTGTTAAAAGTTCTGAATAAAAAGTGTACACGGAATATTTTGTGCTCATTTTCCAAATGACGAAAGTCCCTCACAGTTACGGAGAACATTAAACCCCTGATTCAATTCAATTCAATTCAATTCAATTTTATTTATATAGCGCCAAATCATGAAACATGTCATCTCAAGGCACTTTACAAAGTCAAGTTCAATCATATTATACAGATTGGGTCAGATTATACAGATTGGTCAAAAATGTCCTATATAAGGAAACCAGTTGATTGCATCAAAGTCCCGACAAGCAGCAGTCACTCCTGGGGAACCGTAGAGCCACAGGGAGAGTCGTCTGCATTGTACATGGCTTTGCTGCAATCCCTCATACTGAGCAAGCATGAAGCGACAGTGGGAAGAAAAACCACCCATTAACGGGAAGGAAAAACCTCCGGCAGAACCGGGCTCAGTATGAACGGTCATCTGCCTCGACCGACTGGGGTTACAGAAGACAGAACAGAGACACAACAAGACAGACAAACAAGCACAGAAGCACACATTGATCTAGTAATCTGTTCTACATTAGATGGTAGTAGCGGGTGAGCCGTCTTCTCTGGATGATGTCACAGTTAACAGAACGCCAGACCAGGTGTACCTACTATGAAGAAAAAGAGAGAGAGCAAAAAGTTAAAAGCTGAAATGACGACAGTCATTTCAATGTAATACAATGCAAAACTGGAGAACAGTAGACTGAAGAACAGTAGAAATCAGTAGAGTGAGAAAATTAGACCCTGATGTCCTCCAGCAGCCTAGGCCTATCACAGCACAACTATAGAGATAGCTCAGGGTATGAGCCACTCTAACTATAAGCTTTGTCAAAAAGGAAAGTTTTAACATTAGTCTTAAAAATAGATAGGGTGTCTGCCTCACGGACCAAAACTGGGAGTTGGTTCCACAGGAGAGGAGCCTGATAGCTAAAGGATCTGCCTCCCATTCTACTTTTAGAGACTCTAGGAACCAGCAGCAGACCTGCAGTCTGAGAGCGAAGTGCTCTGTTAGGAACATACGGGGTAATCAGAGCTCTGATATATGGTGGAGCTTGATTATTAAGGGCTTTATACGTTAGAAGGAGAATTTTAAATTCTATTCTTGATTTAACAGGAAGCCAATGAAGGGAAGCTAAAATTGGAGAAATATGATCCCTCTTGTTGATTTTCATCAGAACTCTTGCCGCAGCATTTTGAATCAGCTGAAGACTTCGAACTGCATTTTGTGGACTTCCTGATAGTAAAGAATTACAATAGTCCAGCCTTGAAGTAACAAATGCATGGACTAGTTTTTCAGCATCACTCCTGGACAGAATGTTTCTAATTTTGGCGATATTCCGGAGGTGAAAAAAGGAAACTCTGGAAACCTGTTTAATATGGGATTTAAATGACATGTCTTGGTCGAAAACAACACCAAGATTTTTAACTTTATTACCAGAGGCCAAGTTAATGCCATCCAGATTAAGGGATTGATTAAGAACTTTATTTTTTGAAGACTCTGGCCCAAAGATTACAACTTCTGTCTTGTCAGAATTTAAATGCAGGAAATTTAAAGTCATCCAGCTTTTGATGTCATCAAGACATGACTGCAGTCGAAGTAACTGATTGGATTCATCAGGATTTATGGATAAATATAGCTGAGTGTCATCAGCATAACAGTGGAAATTAATCCCATGCTGTCTGATAATTTTGCCAATCGGAAGCATATATATAGTAAATAGAATTGGTCCAAGGACTGAACCCTGTGGTACTCCACAAGTGACCCTAGAGTTTGAGGAAGATTTATTATTAACATGAACAAACTGGAATCTGTCCGACAGATAAGATTTAAACCAGCCTAATGCTTTTCCCTTAATCCCTACAGTATGCTCAAGTCTTTGTAGGAGAATATTGTGATCAACTGTATCAAATGCAGCACTGAGATCTAACAGGACAAGTATAGACACAAGTCCATTATCTGAGGCCATGAGAATATCATTAGTGACCTTCACCAGAGCTGTTTCAGTGCTATGATGAGCTCTGAAGCCTGACTGAAACTCCTCAAGTAGGTCATTACTTTGTAAATGTTCACATAGTTGATTAGCAACTACTTTCTCAAGAATTTTAGATAAGAAAAGAAGATTAGATATAGGTCTGTAATTTACTAACTCATCTTGATCAAGAGATGGTTTCTTAAGTAAAGGTTTAATAACAGCTACTTTAAAAGCCTGTGGTACATATCCATTTACCAAGGATACATTAATCATGTCTAAAATAGGACCACTGATCAGAGGGAATACCTCCTTAAACAACTTGGTTGGGATTGGGTCTAACATACAGGTAGAAGGTTTAGATGAAGCTAAAATTTTAGATAGCTCAGAAAGCTCTACTGCTTTTAAACAGTTCAGACACTGCGCAGGTTCTAAGGATTCCTCCAATGCTGCCTCACTTACTGAGGATGAGGTAATCATGTTTGGGAGGATGCCAATTATTTTATTTTTAATGGAATCAATTTTATTTATGAAGAATCCCATAAAATCATTACTGCTAAGAGCTAAGGGTATGGATGGATCAACAGAGCTGTGGCTCTGAGTAAGTTTGGCAACTGTACTGAAGAGAAATCTAGGATTATTCTTATTCTCCTCAATTAATGATAAGTTCGCATAATATGATAAGTTATGATAATATTACTTATTCAGTTTAGAAGGGGGAGGAATGTATCCCCCCAGGGATAAACTATGAATGACCAGAGGGGGGGACATCACAACCAGAGGGGGGGACATCACAACCAGAGGGGGGGACATCACAACCAGAGGGGGGGAAACCCCTCCCCCATTCCCTCCAGCAAATCGCACCCAGGGTACATGTAATAAATGTAGTGTTTTTGTAGCTTTGGAGGCAAGGGTGTCAGAATTGGAGACCCGGCTAACTTCACATAGCTAACCAAAAGCAGTAGCACCCGAACGGTCGGGTAACCAGGCTGGCTGGGTGACGGTTCGTAGGAAACATAGCTCTGGATCCCAGCCCCCAGATCACCACCAGTCCGTCTGCGTTTCTAGTAGATTTTCACCACTCAGCGACGCACCCGCTGAGGAGCCGACCTTAATTATTGGCAGCTCGATAGTGAGAAATGTGGCACTAAAGAAACCAGGGACCATAGTTAAATGCCTACCAGGGGCCAGAACGGGCGACACAGAATCCTACCTAAAACTACTGGCTAAGGATAAGTGTAAATACCGCGAAATTGTTATTCATGCTGGCGGTAATCACACCTGGTCACGCCGATCGGAGGTCACCAAAGTTGGTGTTGCTTCGGTGTGTGAGTTTGCTAAAACAATGTCGGACTCCGTAATTTTCTCTGCTCCCCTTATCTGATCTGACCAGTGATGACATGTTTAGCCGCATGTCGTCATTCAACCGCTGGTTGTCTAGGTGGTGTCTGGAAAACGACGTGGGCTACATTGATAACTGGCGAACTTTCTGGGGAAAACCTGGTCTGATCAGGAGAGACGGCATTCATCCCACTTTGGAGGGTGCAGCTCTTCTTTCTAGGAATCTGGCTGGATTTATTAGTTCTCCTAAATGCTGACAACCCAGGGTCCAGACCAGGAAGCAGAGCCGTACTTTAACACACCTCTCTGCAGCTTCTGTACTGTTACCCAGCCATTATCCTATTGAGACGGTGTCTTTCCCACGGCCAAAACTTAACAGATCAAAAACTGATCTAGAAGGAACAAACCATAAAAATCTAATAAAAATCCATACGGATCACTTTGAACCAAAAAATAAAAAAATTAAATGTGGTCTATTAAATATAAGGTCTCTCCCTCCAAAGACTTTGTTAGTTAATGAATTGATTTCTGATAATCAGATTGATTTATTTTGTCTCACAGAAACCTGGCTACAAGAGGACTACATTAGTATAAATGAGTCAACTCCTTCCAGTTATTCAAATTTCCACATTCGTAGATCTGTGGTCAGAGGAGGAGGAGTGGCAACTATCTTTCAGTCTGATTTATTAATTAGTCACAGGCCAATTAATAATTACAGTTCTTTTGAACATTTAACCCTCAGTTTCCCTCATCCAAACTGCAAAGCAATAAAACCTCTTCTGTTTGTTGTTTTGTATTGTCCACCAGGCCCTTACACTCAGTTTTTGGATCAGTTGTCAGATTTCTTATCTGATTTGGTGTTAAATACTGACAAGGTTATTATAGTGGGTGATTTTAACATCCATGTTGACACTGAATGTGATAACCTTAGTGTAGCCTTTAACACTATCCTAGATTCAATAGGTTTTGCTCAAAATATGCATAAACCGACGCACTCTCGGCTCCATACTTTAGACCTTGTGCTGACATATGGCATTGATTGTGAAGAATTAGCAGTATTGTCTCACAACCCTGTCCTGTCTGATAATTTTTTAATAACATTTGAGTTTAATCTAACTGAGTTCTCCACCCCCAAAAGAGGGTTCCATTATAGTAAATCTTTGTTGGATAATGCTGTATCAAAACTTAAAGAGTCTGTCCCCTTTTTAATATCCTCAGTATTGGCAGAAATGCCCTATAGATGGCAGCAATGCTGTTTCTTCCCTTTTACAAATCAATACCTTTGCTAACAGTGTGACTTCCTCATTGCGTTCTGCTTTAGACAATGTAGCTCCCTTGAAAAAGAAGGTGATTATTCACAGGAAGCTGGCTCCCTGGTTTAATTCAGAGCTGCGTTCCTTGAAGCACAATGTTAGGAAATTGGAGAGAAAATGGCGCTCTACACACCAAGAGGAATCCTACTTAATCTGGAGGGACAGTCTATTGTTGTATAACAAGAACCTTTGCAGAGTTAGAGCAGCATTTTTTTTTATCATTAATTGAAGAGAATAAAAATAATCCTAGATTTCTCTTTAGTACAGTTGCCAAACTTACCCAGAGCCACAGCTCTGTTGATCCATCCATTCCCTTAGCTCTTAGTAGTAACGATTTTATGGGTTTCTTCATAAATAAAATTGATGCCATTAAAAATAAAAGAATTGTCATCCTCCCAAACATGATTACCTCGTCCTCAGTAAGTGAGACAGCATTGGAGGAATCTTTAGAACCTGCTCAGTGTTTGAACTGTTTAGAAGCAGTAGAGCTTTGTGAGCTATCTAAAATTTTAGCTTCATCTAAATCTTCTACCTGTATGTTAGACCCAATCCCAATCAAGTTGTTTAAGGACATATTCCCTTTGATCAGTGGCCCTATTTTGAACATGATTAATCTATCCTTAGTAAATGGATATGTACCACAGGTTTTTAAAGTAGCTGTTATTAAACCTTTACTTAAGAAACCTTCTCTTGATCAAGATGAGTTAGTAAACTACAGACCTATATCTAATCTTCTTTTCTTATCTAAAATTCTTGAGAAAGTAGTTGCTAATCAACTTTGTGAACATTTACAAAGTAATGACCTACTTGAAGAGTTTCAGTCAGGCTTCAGAGCTCATCATAGCACTGAAATAGCTCTGGTGAAGGTCACTAATGATATTCTCATGGCCTCCTTATAATAATAATAATAATAATAAATCCTCCTTAAACTCTAGGGTCACCTGTGGAGTACCAGAGGGTTCAGTCCTTGGACCAATTCTCTTTACTATATATATGCTTCCAATCGGCAAAATTATCAGACAGCATGGGATTAATTTCCACTGTTATGTTGATGACACTCAGCTATATTTATCCATAAATCCTGATGAATCCAATCAATTACTTCCACTGCAGTCATGTCTTGATGACATCAAAAGCTGGATGACTTTAAATTTCCTGCACTTAAATTCTGACAAGACAGAAGTTATAATCTTTGGGCCAGAGTCCTCAAAAAATAAACTTCTTAACCAATCACTTAATCTGGGTGGCATTAACTTGGCCTCTGTTAATAAAGTAAAAAATCTTGGTGTTATTTTTGACAAAGACATGTTATTTAAATCCCATATTAAACAGGTTTCTAGAGTTTCCTTTGTTCACCTCTGGAATATCGCCAAAATTAGAAACATTCTGTCCAGGAGTGATGCTGAAAAACTAGTCCATGCATTTGTTACTTTAAGGCTGGACTATTGTAATTCTTTATTATCAGGAAGTCCACAAAATGCAGTTCAAAGCCTTCAGCTGATCCAAAATGCTGCAGCAAGAGTTCTGATGAAAATCAACAAGCAGGATCATATTTCTCCAATTTTAGCTTCCCTTCACTGGCTTCCTGTTAAATCAAGAATAGAATTTAAAATTCTTCTTCTAACGTATAAAGCCCTTAATAATCAAGCTCCATCATATATCAGAGCTCTGATTACCCCGTATGTTCCTAACAGAGCACTTCGCTCTCAGACTGCAGGTCTGCTGGTGGTTCCTAGAGTCTCTAAAAGTAGAATGGGAGGCAGATCCTTTAGCTACCAGGCTCCTCTCCTGTGGAACCAACTCCCAGTTTTGGTCAGTGAGGCAGAGACTCTGTCTACTTTTAAGACTAATCTTAAAACTTTCCTTTTTGACAAAGCTTATAACTAGAGTGGCTCATGCTACTCTGAGCTACCTTTATAGTTTTGCTGCTATAGGCTTAGGCTACTGGAGGACATCAGGATCTAATTTTCTCACTGTATAGAGTTCTACTGTTCTTCAATTATGCATTGCGTGTCGTCATTTCTGCTTTAACTTTCTGTTCTCTCTTGCTCTTCATAGAAGGTACACCTGGTCTGGCGTTCTGTTAACTGTGACATTATCCAGAGAAGACGGCTCACACGCTATTACCATCTAATGTAAAACAGAATACTGGATCAATGTGTGCTTCTGTGCTTTTTTGTCTCTCTTGTTGTGTCTCTGCTCGGTCTCCTGTAACCCCCAGTCGGTCGAGGCAGATGACCGTTCATACTGAGCGTGGTTCTGCCGAAGGTTTTCCTTCCCGTTAATGGGGAGTTTTTCTTCCCACTGTCGCTTTATGCTTGCTCAGTATGAGGGATTGCAGCAAAGCCAAGTACAATGTAGACGACTCTTCCTGTGGCTCTATGCTTCTCCAGGAGTGAATGCTGCTTGTCGGGACTTTGATGCAATCAACTGGTTCCCTTATATAGGACATTTTTGACAAATCTGTATAATCTGACCCAATCTGTATAATTTGATTGAACTTGACTTTGTAAAGTGCCTTGAGATGACATGTTTCATGAATTGGCGCTATATAAATAAAATTGAATTGAATTGTTCTGCTTAACTATCTAGTTTTCCATTGCCTTCTAATTTTGCTTTAGTTTCTTGGGTTTTCTCTTTAGTATCCTAGCTTTTACCTTAGTTTTCCAGGTTTTGTGTTCTTATTCTAGCCTTAGTTGTCTGGTGCTACATTAGTTTACCTGTCTTTGCCCTAGTCTCTTTATTTTGGTTTTGATTTTCTAGTTTTCTTCAGTTTTTCTTTGTAATCCCTGCCCTAGCTTTCTGGTTTTTGCTTTCGTTTAGTGTCTGCCTGATTTTCTAGTTTTTGGGGTTTAGATCCTAATTTTGTCCAGCGCTCTTTGGGTCCCAGCGATTCTTGGTTTGTTTTGGCCCCTTGCTCCTTGGTGCCCTGGCGTGTTTTGATGCCCTTCATTCTCCGGAATTTAGATTCCTGTGTTTTGGGTGTTTAGATGCCCTTAGTTCCTGGCATTTTGGTTTACCGGCGTGTTAGGAGGCCCTCTGACCCCTGTGGATTTCGTGTTTCTCGGCGTGTTAGAACGCCCTCAGTCTCCTGGTGTATAGATTTTGTGTTTTCCCGGCGTGTTAGGATGCCCTCTGACCCCTGTAGATTTCATGTTTACCGGCGTGTTAGAACGCCCTCAGATCTCTGGTGTTTAGATTTCTTAGTTCCCTGGTGTTTAGATTCCTGGCGTTTAAATTTAGTGTCCCTGGCGTGTTAGGATACCCTCAGACTCCTGGTGTTTAGATTTCTTGGTTCCCTGGTGTTTAGAATTTTGGCATTTACATCTAGTTTTCTCAGCGTGTTTAGATGCCTTCAGGTACCTATATTGTTAGGTTTTCCGGTTCCCCTCACGCCCCAGCGATCTCTTCCTTTGCGCCCCGGCGTTTCCCTCAAGCCCTGGTGATCTCTTTTCTTGTGCTCCGGCGTTTCCCTCATGCCCCGGTGGGTTTTCCCTTTGGCGTTTCCGCACGCCCGTTCCTTCCCTCTGGCGATCTGCACGTTAGTTGTCCTCCAGCTATCTTTACGTCTGTTGAGCCCTAGCGTTGGCACACGCCTGTGTTGTCCCTCTGGCGTTGTCGTACGCCTGTTCATTCCTCTGGCGTTGTCGTACGCCTGTTCTCTCCTCTGGCGTTGTCGTACGCCTGTTCTTTCCTCTGGCGTTGTCGTACGCCTGTTTTTCCCTCTGGCGTTGTCGTACGCCTGTTTTTCGCTCTGGCGTTAGTACGTCTGTTCTTTGCCCATTTAGCCTTGTGGCGATGTTCGCCAGTCTTGCTCATTTTGCCTTGTGGCGATGTTTGCCTGTCTTGCCCGTTTTGCCTTGTGGCGATGTTCGCCTGTCAGCGTCAGTTAGACGCCTTTTTGTTTTGCCTACCAGCATCTGTTAGACGCTCTTTGTTTTGTTTACCAGGGGTTGTTAGAAACCCCTTTTGGTTTGCCCTGAGTGGGTAGTTTTTGTGTGATTTTAACCCGCCATCCAACCTTCCCTCCACCCACTCTTGTTAGATCAGCTTGGTTTTGACCTTAGCCCTCCATTCTGCCTTCCCTCCACCCACCCTGGTTAGATCAGCTTGGTTTTGACCCTGCTCTGTGTCCTGGTGTCTCCTGAGAACTGCTAACCTGCCTAGCCGCCCTGGAGAAGCTCTGCTCGGGGCCCTGGTGTCTCTAGTGAACTACTAACCTGACTAGCCCCCCTAGAGAAGCACCGCTCTGTGCCCTGGTGTTGCTACGAGGCCTGCTAGCCAAGCAGCACTTTGCTTTCCTAGCCACCAGGCTTTATGGACTCTCACTCCGGGCCATCAGCTCCTGCCATCACCTACATCCCTGACCTTCTGCAGCCCTGAACCTCCGGTCTTCATCATCCGCCATCCAGCACACTTCCTCTAATAAAAACTCTTAAACTTTAGTCCCGTGTGCGCTTCCTGAGTTCTCCGGTAAACAAACCCTGACAATAATAAAGTGGTGTTTAATTTTTTTGGTTCTATATCTTTCTCTTTGTCTTTCCCTTTCCACGTTCCTTATCTGTTTTGCTGTTGCTAATCCTATGTTAGTTAGAGGCACTCACGCCTATTGCCAATTGTCTCATCTGTGGATGAGTATGTGAAAACTAAAGGATCTATGCCCATATTCATAAAGATTCTCAGCATCCTCTCAGAGAGCTTCTATCTTAGGCTTCATCTGAATACCCTTAAAGGAGCAATAAGCAACAGTTCACCACTAGGTGGTCCATGAGCACTGTCGGTACACCAAAACAAGATGTGTGACAAGCCTCACCTCTCTACCTCCACTATAGCTGCCACCCAGCCCCTCCTTTTCCTTCCCACGCGTCGCCTCCTATGCGCACATTTGTAAGGGATAAAAACAGCAAAACATCCTCACCTTTCGGAGGAACATGTCCAGTGAAGAAGTACTGTAAGTAACTCATAACTTTATAATGCTGTTAGCAAGAGAAGATTTTGATCTGCTGGGGGTGCTCTCCTCCCTGCTGCCCAGTGACAGTGGGATTTTAGGGGAGGGAGGGGCTATGCCCTGAGTGGCAGATGTTCACATGCGGTGTGACATCATACCATAGTCCATCTGAAATATTACTTGTAGTTCTTCACTTACCTATTTTTTAGTTCTTTCTATCTAATTAATGACATTTCGCTTATTGATCCTTTAATAATAACTTCTAGCTCCTGCACCTAGCTCCTGTCCTGGGGTCAACAACAAGAACTCTATTGTGAGGAAGAAAGGAGCTTCAGATGACTGTGCCAATTTCAGACAGCCTTTAACTCCGACATCATTACAGAAACGCACATTGATGATTCAAGTCTAGCTACATACAGCCTTCCAAAAATTAACCACAAAGTGGACGGTCTTTTCTCTCCGTTGCTTTTAGGCATCAGCCTGGAAAATGAGAAGCGTTCCATGCAGCAATCAAAAGTGAGGAGAAGGCATCACACAAGCAAACTCCTAGATGATCATTTAGGTTACTGACATCATCATGCAATACAAAAAATACTTTCTCACCTCTTTTGTATATATTCTTTGAAAATTTCTCCACTTTTTATTTATGATTATGTAATATTTTTCCAATTATTTATCCTCAATGAAATTGTGCTACTAGAGCCGGGCTTTAAAACATAGAGTAACTGAAACTAATTAATTTCCGTCTATGGCGATGATACATTTATCCGCATATTAAAATTGTGTGATTGTTATAGAAGTTTATGTAAGGTGGTGTATCTGTCAATCAGTTCTCTGTGTTTCTACCATCTTCCCTGCTTCAGTCACTCTTAGGCTCGCTAAAAGACCTCACTACCCCTAACATTTTTTTCACTTTAGGAGCTCTCCTATGGCACAAGATGCTTTGTGAATAACTTTTATCTTACCAAGGTAAAATTCTAAGACAAATCTAAGAATCTGGAAAATTATAAGATTTTTCCTAAAATGAACTACTTTTAGTCTTAGTAATCTTTTGTCAATACGGGCCCTGATCTTCTCTGATGGTTATTCTAACGTTTAGCCCTTTTAAGTTTCATGTTTACTTCCAAGTTACCAATCTTCTTATGCCTTAGTTTATATCAAAATGGTTCTGCACCATGAATTGCTGTCTCATTGAAACATCTCTGTGTATCTGCTTGAACAAATCTGCTAGATGGATCGTCTGCTGTTTCTTTACCTGAAAGTTATCTGTCTAGATCTTACTTCGCAATCAGTCCCTGGGAACAATTAATTGCACTCAGCAGGAAACTAAACCTTTATGTTCTGTCACCATTCCCTTGCTTTCCAAACCACCGGGATCTGCAATCTTCTTCCAACTTACCAACCATCCATCATTTACCTAAACTTAAATCCTCTATTGAATTATTTTCCAAACATGTCCTTACCACATAATTGAAAAACATCATTTTCCACTCTGATAAAAACTAACAATTTCTTTACAATCTTCTCAGCTCTTCCACTTTATTTTATCATTGTTGTGTAATATTTTACAAAACAATTAAACTTTCTTACCTGCCCATGATAGGTTCTTGCATCAGATTCCATCAACATCTTAACAAGACTTTACCCATGCCACGGTAAGGATTAACCAAGGAAAGTTGGAACAATTGCCTTCCCCCAAAGTTCTGCTATTGCAGCTACCTAAGTTCCATTTCTAACACGATCTTTCAGGGCTACACAGTCCTAGCCTGGCCAGCCAGACTGACTCACGCTATGTGAATTCAATACATAGCTTGCTGGTCTGGAACCCAGAAATTGGGTTTGATCTAATTCTGTCTCTCCTAAAATCTACAATCATCTCCTTCGTTTTGTTCACATTCAAGATGAGATTGGTTCCACACCATGCCACAAAGCGATCCACCAGCTCTCTGATACACCCAACAACTGCAGTCATGTGAGTATTTCTGTAGATGACAGGAGTCAGACTTGTGCTGGAAGTCTGAAGTGTACAGAGTGAAAAGGAACAGTGAGAGTACAGTCCCCTGAGGTGCTCCTGTGTTGCTGACCACCTGCAGTCTCTCCAGGACCTTCATGATGTGGGATGTCAGGGCAATGGGTCTGTATTTGTCATTGATGATTGATAGGTGAGTTTTATTTGGTACCTGCCCCAGACAGGATGTCTTCCACAACAGCAGTGCCTTCTCTTGGGTCAACCTCAGATTGAAGAGGTGCTGCAGAATCCCACATAGTTTCTCTGCACAGACATTTAGGACTCTGGGGCTGATACCACCTGGACCTGCAGCCTTGTTCTGGTTCAGTCTCTCCCGCTACCTCTTCAAACAGAAACGTGGGAGGGGGAGGGAGCAGCAGCATCTCCTGAATTGGTTGAAGACAAATCACTGGAAGCATAAGAGTCCATGACCAAGGTAGAAGATAAAACATCTGAGGTCTGGCAGGAAAGGTGTGGGTCAAAGGAGGCCTGGATGTCTGTTTGGCTGGGGGCAGGAGGGGAGGATGGTGAGCCTCTTCCTGAACTGAACCTATTAAAGAATGTATTCAGCTCATTTGGTCTCTCTAGACTTCCATCTATCCGTTCCTATTTCTGCTTGAAGCCTGTGATCTTCTTCATCACCGACCACAGGTCTCTGATATTGTTCCTCTGCAGTTTACTCTCCAGCTTCTTCCTATACATGTCTTTGTTGTCTCTGATCTTGACTTTGAGCTGCTTCTGTATAGTCCTCAATAACTCTCTTTCTCACTTCCGAAAGGTTCTTTTTATGTTGTTCAACAGTTCCTCCAGGTCACTGGTGATCCATGATTTGTTATTAGGGAAGCATCTCACAGTTTGGATAGGGATGATGCTGTCCAAACAAAAGTTCATTTAGTTGGCCACACACTCAGTCATGGTATTTATGTCCTCTCCATATGGCTCGCAAAGATTAATCCAATCAGTAGTTTCAAAACAACCCTGTAGGGCTTTTCAGCTTCCTTTGACCACTTTCTCACATCACTTTTTCTTACTCTCTCTTGACAAGGGGTTCATAATCTGAGCAGAGAAAAACAAGGCTGTGATCTGATTTACCCAGAAGTGGTCTTGATTTGGAAATATATGAATCCTTGACATTAGTATAAAACAATCCAATGTTTTGTTTTTGTCTGGTAGAGCAGCTGACAAACTGTTGAAAAGTGTAGCTGAGAGTAAGGCATCATTAAAATCCCCACATATTGCCACAAAAGAACTGGGGTGTTGGTCTGTATCCTGGCAACAATGGAACTGATGACAACACATGCATTGTTGGCAACAGCTGAGGTATGTAAATCATTACCAAAACTTCCCTGGTTAACTCTCTTGTTAGCTAATGATCTCACATTGCCCATGATGATGGGTGGCAGAGATGGTTTGAACTTCCTCCTTCTCTCTCTTCGCACGTGCTCTGCAACCACGAAGCCTCCTTTTCAACTCCTGTGAATTTTCTGGCTTCGGTTGTTGTATTATTCCTGCTTTTGAGATGTTAATCAGCTGCTCCCTGTGGTACACCACCCTGTTGCTATAGTTATGCATCATAACAAAAGAGCAAAATATTGAAAAGTATTGGGAAAAATCAATCTAGCCACACAACATCCAATTCAAGAAGAAATGGTTGTTCGTGAAAGCGATATCTTCCAAGAAAAGCATGAATGATATTTTGGAGAAAAAAAAAACTATCAAAGTTACAGAGCTTCTTCAACGTGCTACCACCCTGAGTGCCCCGATTCTATAACCATAACAGTCAATATGGTGGTCACAACGGAGCGATGTTTTAATGATGCTCTTTATTATGCCCTACATGAGCTAGATTAAAACCTCAACAATGGGCTCCTCTACAAATTAAAGACGAGTATGTGGCTTGGAGTTTGTGTCACATCCGTAGTAATCTGATTGGTTCTGCCCTGTTTCCGCTGTCACTGTTAGCCCGGTCTTTAAAATCAGGCTCTACCGGCGGCTTTCCAGACTGATATGTGTGTTTACAGCGCAAGTCAGTCAGGCTGGTCAGGCTAACAAATTTCCTAATTCGGACAGATGAGAGTGAGGGGTTTTCACTGTGCTCCCTTGGCCTTGAGTCAATCTTCATATTAATTTATCAACAGTTCTTCCAGAGTTTCATATATCATGGGATATAAAAGGTGGGTTTACCCACTTTTATTTGATCATTCACTTGACTTTTTTGACCAATAAAACCTTTACTGATAAGTTAAATTTCCTCTTTGATCACTCACTGATAGAGGACAATCTAATATAATGTTCATGGGGGTCAGGGGAGGAAAAATATGCCTGATTTTGGTATAGATTCTTTTTCACTTGAAACAGAATTAGTGAAGAACATGAAGGGATTCAAGGAAGCATTTTTTAAGTTCTGTGACCAGATAAAAAATAAGTTGGATGGCGCTGAACATCTAATTCACCTTGCCATATAAATTAATAACAGATTTGAGAGATTGAGGGAGACAGAAGAGCAGAAGATCCAGTCTTTCACACTTCCTGTGGTCTAACTTTTGATACAGCTGTTAATCAATTTTTTGCTGCTCTTTACTCCTCACCAGAAGCAGGGATTAAGCTCTAGCAGTTATGAAATGATTGTTTAACTCTGAATGCACAAAAATGTAGGATGTAAACATGTGTCACTTCATTGTCATTGCCCTGGTTGGGCAATGAGGAAGATGGATGGAGCCAAATACAGGGCAATCTTGGAAGAAAACCTGTTGGAGTCTGCAAAAGACTTGAGACTGGGGATGTTCACCTTCCAGCAGGACAACGACCCTAAACATAAAGCCAGGGCTATAGAGCAATGGTTTAAAACACAACATATTCATGTGTTACAATGGCCCAGTCAAAGTCCAGACCTAAACCCAATTTTGAATCTGTGGCAAGATCTGAAAACACAAATGCTTTCCATGTAATCTGACTGAGTTTGAGCTTTTTGGCAAAGAAGAACTGGAAATAAAATTATGTCACTGGATGTGCAAAGCTGGTAGAAACAATAATGGCACTATGAAAGAGTTAGGCACATTAAAATAGTATCCCCCCATTTTATTTTAATGTCTAAAGACACTTTCTGTCAATAGACTACTGTTAAAATCTATAGTATTAGTTAAAAGCAGGGCCGTGCAGAGACTGTTGGAGGGGCAGGTGCTCAGAGTTGAAAGGGGGCACATGGGGCACGGATTTAAAACACGATACAGAAACATACCTTGTTATACAACTGGCTGAAATGTACCAACCCATACTATAAAGAATGTAACATGGAATCAAGGTCGTAGGTTTGATTTGAACTTTGGTAGGGACACTATTGGTCCAAAGCTTTATTGGTCCTACACAATGTGCATGCTCCTATTTTTTATGCTTGATTTGAGCATCAGGACGCGTTTTGCCTGTCTAAAAAGAAAAGGCAGCATTATTTGCTACATTTATACAAATTTTATAAGCACAACACACACTAGATATGTACCACAGGTTTTGAAAGTAGCTGTTATTAAACCTTTACTTAAGAAACCTTCTCTTGATCAAGATGAGTTAGTACATTACAGACCTATATCTAATCTTCTTTTCTTATCTAAAATTCTTATAATAATAATAATTGAACTTTATTGATCTCACAATGGAGAAATTCACTTCTGCATCTTAACCCATCCCCTTGGGGAGCAGTGGGCTGCCACTGTGCGGCGCCTGGGGAGCAATCAGGGGTTAAGGGTCTTGCTCAGGGACCCAGAGTGTCGGGACTGGGGATCGAACTGGGTACTCGCATCCTTCTCTGAGTGCGAGCGCGCTGCTCTAACCACTCGGCCACGACTCCCTCTTGAGAAAGTAGTTGCTAATCAACTTTGTGAACATTTACAAAGTAATGACCTAATTGAGGAGTTTCAGTCAGGCTTCAGAGCTCATCATAGCACTGAAACAGCTCTGGTGAAGGTCACTAATGATATTCTCATGGCCTCGGATAATGGACTTGTGTCTATACTTGTCCTGTTAGATCTCAGTGCTGCGTTTGATACAGTTGATCACAATATTCTCCTACAAAGACTTGAACATATTGTAGGGATTAAGGGGAAAGCATTAGGCTGGTTTAAATCTTATCTGTCAGACAGATTCCAATTTGTTCATGTTAATAATAAATCTTCCTCAAACTCTAGGGTCACCTGTGGAGTACCACAGGGTTCAGTCCTTGGACCAATTCTCTTTACTATATATATGCTTCCGATAGGCAAAATTATCAGACAGCATGGGATTAATTTCCACTGTTATGCTGATGATACTCAGCTATATTTATCCATAAATCCTGATGAATCCAATCAATTACTTCGACTGCAGTCATGTCTTGATGACATCAAAAGCTGGATGACTTTAAATTTCCTGCATCTAAATTCTGACAAGACCGAAGTTGTAATCTTTGGGCCAGAGTCCTCAAAAAATAAACTTCTTAACCAATCACTTAATCTGGGTAGCATTAACCTGGCCTCTGGTAATAAAGTAAAAAATCTTGGTGTTATTTTTGACCAAGACATGTCATTTAAATCCCATATTAAACAGGTTTCCAGAGTTTCCTTTTTTCACCTCCGGAATATCGCCAAAATTAGAAACATTCTGCCCAGGAGTGATGCTGAAAAACTGGTCCATGCATTTGTTACTTCAAGGCTGGACTATTGTAATTCTTTACTATCAGGAAGTCCACAAAATGCAGTTCAAAGCCTTCAGCTGATCCAAAATGCTGCAGCAAGAGTTCTGATGAAAATCAACAAGAGGGATCATATTTCTCCAATTTTAGCTTCCCTTCATTGGCTTCCTGTTAAATCAAGAATAGAATTTAAAATTCTTCTTCTAACGTATAAAGCCCTTAATAATCAAACTCCATTATATATCAGAGCTCTGATTACCCCGTATGTTCCTAACAGAGCACTTCGCTCTCAGACTGCAGGTCTGCTGGTGGTTCCTAGAGTCTCTAAAAGTAGAATGGGAGGCAGATCCTTTAGCTATCAGGCTCCTCTCCTGTGGAACCAACTCCCAGTTTTGGTCCGTGAGGCAGACACCCTGTCTACTTTTAAGACTAGGTTTAAAACTTTTCTTTTTGACAAAAATTATAACTAGTGGCTCATGTTACTCTCAGCTACCTTTATAGTTTTACTGCTATAGGCTTAGGCTACTGGAGTATATCAGGATCTAATTTTCTCACTCTATTGAGTTCTACTGTTCTTCAATTATGCATTATGTGTTGTCATTTCTGCTTTAACTTTCTGTTCTCTCTCTTTTCTCTTCATAGTAGGTACACCTGGTCTGGCGTTCTGTTAACTGTGACATCATCCAGAGAAGACGGCTCACCCGCTACTACCATCTAATGTAGAACAGATTACTAGATCAATGTGTGCTTCTGTGCTTTTTTGTTTCTCTTGTTGTGTCTCTGTTCTGTCTTCTGTAACCCCAGTCGGTCGAGGCAGATGACCGTTCATACTGAGCCCGGTTCTGCCGGAGGTTTTTCCTTCCCGCTAATGGGTGGTTTTTCTTCCCACTGTCGCTTCATGCTTGCTCAGTATGAGGGATTGCAGCAAAGCCATGTACAATGCAGATGACTCTTCCTGTGGCTCTACGCTTCCCCAGGAGTGAATGCTGCTTGTCGGGACTTTGATGCAATCAACTGGTTTCCTTATATAGGACATTTTTGACCAATCTGTATAATCTGACCCAATCTGTATAATATGATTGAACTTGACTTTGTAAAGTGCCTTGAGATGACATGTTTCATGATTTGGCGCTATATAAATAAAATTGAATTGAATTGAATTAATTAAAAGGGATTTTCCTGACAGAGATCTAATATTTAATAAACCCAGTTTATATGACTTAGTGGTTGATGATGTCTCTGTGACAGGTTGCATCTGACAGTTTATGATTTTTAAGTATTTGTTCCTGTTTATCCTTTTGTTTTTCTTATTTCTGCCACGTATTATCACAGATATTCCATAATCTCCGGCGAAAGGCCCCGGCTGATGCTGGGAACTCTCATGTCTGATAAAAGTGTGGCCAGGGCCCAATCTGTATCACAGCGAAGTAGTCCGGAGGTCCTCAGCACCCGAATGTTCTGTGATACGTAGAGGTGGAGGATCTGAGGCTCTGAGGCCTTTGGAAAATGCTGGTTTAGTGACAGCAGAATGGCTATATGGGGAGGATGTCATCTGTAGACCAATCTTAAATACTTTGTTCATGTTGGGAGAAAATTCCAGAAAAGGAACTTCTGGGCTTTGTGGAGAGGAAGGCGAGGCGGGTGTAGTCTGGACCGGTGTTCGTGACGATGGAGGTTCTTTGTCCTCTTTTTGTCCTGCTGATATCTGGGATGAATCCTCCTGTAGCTCTGACGACGCCTCTTTCTGTGTCATCTTTCTGGCCATCTTTATCTTGGCTTGTTCGGGCTGTACTGGGCTTATCATTTGTTTTGGCACTGGATGTACTTGGTTTTGGGACAAAGCTGATGGTGCATGGTTCACAGACTAGAAGATGTTTGAAATCAGCCGTTTTGCACATGACCTATTTAGAGAGAAACCATTGCTGCCGAACAGATGTCTCCTCTCCCAAAAGATGTTAAAGATGTCTATGAAGATTACAGTTGTGTGTTTGCATGTTTTTTCCAGCCATTTGTTTAGGATCAGAATTCTGGAAAAAATCTCATCTCTACAATTAACGGGCGCACGAGGGCCGCTGAGAAACACCTTGACATTAAGGCCATCAACTAAGTTCAACAGATGAATGTAATTCTCTTTTAATACTTCTGATTTTCTTATCGTGTTGACGTCCCTCAGGGCTTCAGCTTGTATTATGAGTTTTTCCAAGGTCGGGCGTTCTTTCAAGATCCTCGGATGGATGTCTGTTATATCAGACACCGGGCCACAGTTCCTATCGTTATAAATCAACACCTCTGTGTTTTTCTTGTTACAGAAATGTTTTATCCCACTTACAGACCCATTGCATAATATCAGGGTCCTTGGCCCTGTGGCACGTCTTTTTTGTGATGTCTTAGAACGAAAATCGTTGACATACCTCTGATTTTTGTCCTCCTGGGTCACATTTTGGAGCCGAGCAAATCTGTTTAGTAACGGAATTCCAGCATTTCCAGCAGGTTTACTCCTATCACTTGTTTTGAGAACAGCCCGCTGTTGTTTCACTTGTCTTGGGACATCTCTCTGTATTCTCGGCCAGTTTTCTTTGTCTAGGGGTGGGGTTCATTGATCCTTTGGTCTTGCACCCAGAGTGGTCCAGGGATTCTCATTTTCCTAAGGGAACTGTTTGTTCGCTGAGTCGCTGGGCTGGTGGTCACCGTTCGGAATCACAGGCAAGGTTGTTTCATTTCCATGCGCGGCGTTTACATCATAATTCACTTCGAGTCGACAGATTTTCAATTCCATAACAGCTATCTTTTGTAAAAGCTTGTCAAAGTCCATTGTGGTGAAGGTAGGCATCTTTCCAAAATCAAAATCAAAAAATAAGTGGAAGAGAATAAACAAAATAACTAAATCCAACTTTCTGTGGTTTTGGTTAAGAGATAAAAAGGAGATAAAAAGTAAAAGGCAGGAAAATGCAAGCAAGCAGGGAGCAGAGAAAAAAGCGTCCGAGCAGGCAGAGGCAAACCTCCCCCAGTCATTCCCCTTGATGATCAGGGCACAGAGACAGTACACCTAAAAAATTAAGATAGCATTGCTCACTTATTTTGTTTTTTTAACATAAAGTAAAGATATTTCTAAAAATATTATACACATTGTAAATACAAAATGTTTAAACAGCCTTTAGTACACCACTTGTAAAAGTTATAAATACTATCTTATTGCATTTTAAGGAACATCGGATATGTATGTGCTCTTTGTTGATGAAACTGAAACACCTCTCATTTTAGTGTGGGAGGTTTTCATGGCTAAATTGGACCAGCCTGGTGGCCAATCTTCATTAATTGCACATTGAACCAATAACAGCAGAGTATGAAGGTCCAATTAGCAGGGTAAGAACACAGTTTTGCTCAAAATATTGCAATGCACACAACATTATGGGTGACATACCAGAGTTCAAAAGAGGACAAATTGTTGGTGCACGTCTTGCTGTCATATCTGTGACCAAGACAGTAAGTCTTTGTGATGTATCAAGAGCCACGGTATCCAGGGTAATGTCAGCATACCACCAAGAAGGACGAACCACATCCAACAGGATTAACTGTGGACGCAAGAGGAATCTGTCTGAAAGGGATGTTCGGGTACTAACCCGGATTGTATCCAAAAAACATAAGACCACGGCTCCCCAAATCACGGCAGAATTAAATGTGCACATCAACTCTCCTGTTTCCACCAAAACTGTCCGTCGGGAGCTCCACAGGGTCAATATCCACGGCCGGGCTGCTATAGCCAAACCTTTGGTCACTCATGCCAATGCCAAACGTCGGTTTCAATGGTGCAAGGAGCACAAATCTTGGGCTGTGGACAATTTGAAACATGTATTGGTCTGTGATGAGTCCACCTTTACTGTTTTCCCCACATCCGGGGGGACTACTATCCTGCAAGATGAATGGCTTAAAATCCCTCTGACCACTGTGCAGGACTTGTATATGTCATTCCCAAGACGAATTGACGCTGTATTGGCCGCAAAAGGAGGCCCTACACCATACTAATAAATTATTGTGGTCTAAAACCAGGTGTTTCAGTTTCATTGTCCAACCCCTGTATATATATATATATATATATATATACATGCTGGAGATCGGCACCAGCAACCCCCGCAACCCCATGAGGGATTAACCGGGTCAGAAAATGGATGGATGGATGAGCAGAAAGTATATCCATATACACTTTGTAATTCATCTGGCTGCTTCTGTCTTTTGTCACATTATCAATAAACACAAGTTACCCAGTGCCATTGGAAGCCATGCATGACCATGCCATCACACTGCCTCCACCATGTTTTACAGAAAATGTGGTGTGCTTTGGATCATGAGCTGTTCCAATTCTTCCCCAAACTTTCTTTTTTCTTCTGCTGTTCCAGAACCAGGCTGGCTTCAGCAGGTGTTTTTTTGACAAAGTCAATTCTGGCCTTTGTATTTTTGAAGCTGATTAATGGTTTGCACCTTGTGGTGAATCCTTTGTATTTACTCTCATGAAGTCTTCTTGTTATGGTAGGCTTAGATACTGATGCATATACTTCGTGGAGAGTGTTCTTCACTTGAGTGGATTTTGTGAAGGGGTTTTCTTCACCATGGAAAGGATTCTGCGATCATCCACCAATGTTCCCTTCCATGGACGTCCAGGCCTCTTTGAGTTCCCAAGCTTACCAGTGCACTCTTTTTTTCTCAGAATGTACCAAATTATTGATTTGGCCACTCCTAACATTTCTGCTGTGTCTGTGATGGATTTATTCTTTTTTCAGCCTCAGGATGGTCTGTTTCACCTCCGTTGAGAGCTCCTTTGACCGCATGTTGTGTGTTCAAAGCAACAGGTTCCAAATGCAAATGCCACTCCTGGAATCAACTCCAGACCTTTTAACTGCTTAATTGATGATAGGTTAATGAGGCAAGGGCCCATGCAGCTTTGTTATTTATTTTGCAGTCTTCTGAGTCAATTGCCTATTACTTTTTTAATACTTTTGTATTAAAGAGCTGTAATTCCTAAACCCTTGCTTTGGATGTGAATACTCTCAAATTACAGCTGAGATAATTGTATCTTGAATATGTTAACTAAAATAACAAAACTTGTGTCCAAATATCCTTGGGCCTATATATATATATATATATATATATATATATATACACACACACATCTGGGATAGACTGGACACCTGTCCAGGGTGAACCCCGCCTCTGAGTGCTGGTGCCTATCTCCAGGAACCAGCACCCCTCACAACCCCACAAGGGATAGGTGTGTTAGAAAATGGATGGATGAATGATTATACATGATTATACATTAATATATAAAATACATTAATTTAGAATAATTTTCTGATTGTTATTTTATGCGTCAGGCTTTATAGTGGGTGACAGCTGATAAAGAAATCGGTAAAATTCTCAAATGTATTAACCCAGAAATGCAATATTGTCATTATTTTACTATTATTATTATCACAAATTCAGTAATAAAGTAAAAGGCAGAAATATGTTGAGGGGGTGGAATAAAATCAAAAGATAAAAATGGGAGAAGGAATAGTGAAAAGGGAGACATGAATGTAAAAAGACAAAGAAGAGAAAATAATAAGATAGAGTAAGACCAGTGTGTGTCACACTTACCCCTGCTTATGTGATAAATTACTTCCTGATGGAGAAACAATTAAGGAGGCTAGAGAATACTAATATAACAGAAAAGATCACTAAAAGAGAACAGAGCAGATTAAAGCAAAATAAAGGTATAAGGGGAGCAAAGGAAAAGGAAAATCTGTCTCATTGCATTCATTCCCAATAAAGGGTTCAACTAAAACTTATCCCATAAGCAGAGAAGTGGAGTCCAGTGTCAAAACGCTGTATAATGTCTACAGTTAGAGAATATTTATGGAACACTAACCTGTTTCACCATGACAGACTTTGCTTCTTGTTGCAAACTGGTCCTCCCCTTTCTCCTCTCCTCCTCCTCCTCCTCCTCCTCTTCCTCCTCCTCCTCCTCTTCTGCCCATTGAGTATTTGCCTCTCTGCACCTCTTCCCTTCCTCCCTATCAAGCGTTCTCATTGCTGAGCAGTTAATTTTGGGATTAATACACGTAGCGGTGGTGGCTGGCTCTTTTGTGTGATTTGTAGCAGTGCTGCAGACACTTATCTTGGTCGTTACGGTGCCCATATTGGATTCAAGCGTTTTAGTATCTGCCAAACATTCTGTGGCGATGGAGTCTATAAGGGCAACACGTACCCAGGGATTAAGATAAGAAGCCCCCTCATTACAACTTCTCTCCTCCTGCAGCATGCTGACACTCACAGCAGTCGCGACTTTCCCTCCAACACCATCAGAGGAGAGGTACAGGTCTTCACTGAGCTTTCCTTCTTTTGCATTAGTGGACACAGGTGGATGAGGAAAAAAAATGTTACCTGAAGAGCTAGAGCTGCTTCTCAAGACTGAAGATGTAGGAAATGAGCTGCAGCAAGGTTTGGGAACAGGAGGAAAGAAGTTCTGTGTTTTCGTTGTGCGACCAGAGCTTTGTTCTGAGAAAGAATGGTCAGTCATCCTATTATTTACATCTGAATTTGGCCCCTCTTGAGACGAACAAGGTGCATTAATACTTAGCTGACAGCCACTAACCAATGAGGTATCCAAACACAGTTTATGCTGGAATGGTTGAGGTTTCTTTCTAATCACCATGCTGTAGCAAAGAGGTGGGCCTAGGTAAACCTCCTCTGTACAGGATTCAATCAGTACCTCCTCATTCCTAATGTCAGGACTTGGACGTACAGGCAGAGATGGGCTAGAGGAGTCCTCTGCTTGGCTTCCATCGGTGAGACTGGTAGCTTCACGTTCAAAACACTTAAAATCCAGACAGGCAATGTTATTCATAGTATTCTGGCTGGGTGAAAAGCATTTGGTCAACAAAGCTGACTGAAAGGCAGATATTGGCTGTTTGGTGCTGGGAAATAGCTCGGAGCTTTGACTGTTTAGAGCTTGTGTCGATATGACATGGGATGGGATGCTATAGGGTACAGGGGTCAAGTTCTTGTCCTCAGCACGCTGACTAACCTCACCACAGTCGCTGTCATGGGAAGAGAGAGACAGGTAGGAGTAAAAGTCTCCCTTCTCAAGATGGAGAGGCCTGTGGGAGTGTTCGAGCACCTGAAGGAAGAAAATCAAAGGTTATTTTGCTTCTGTGTTTGTTGCTACACAGAGGGGCTTAATTAAGAATAAGCAGTATTGCTTGTCACTAAGACCCACACAGAGAAATTTCATGATTCTGTGTTTCTTTATCATTTAGTTTAAAGCAAAATCTGATTTCAAATAGAAAAGTTCAACCAAGATGCCACAGATATTAAACTTTTATCATTTTGTTTTTTAATTAATTTTAACTATCACACCATACAATCTTTATTTGCATATTAATGGTTTACATTATGGTACTTTGTTGCAAAGAACAAAGTTTTCTGCCTGATTTCTTTTTGTCTTTATAAAAATTGGGAACTGAAAACTGATTAACCTTTAGATTGCTTTACTTAGTGGAAAAAAAATGTAATTATAGACTCAGTTTTGATCTGTGATGCAATTTATTGATTTGCTTCAACTGAATAAACACATTAAGAAAAATAACTTTCCTTTGAGTTAATTTCTCCTTGAATTGCACATAACATAGTAGGTCAAATAGGAAAGCTTCAGATTCATATTAATTTATGTCAGAATTTTACATTATCCAACCAACCATTCACAAATGTGTGGTAGCTTTTGAGATAATGTCTAAATTCGAGTATTATGTAGAAGTAAATTTCTACCTTATCTTGGATGCATGCTGTAGAGGATTGGTCATGGACAGACCCACTGGTCTCCCGTTGGTTTGGTCCAACTGACTGGTTCTTTTTGTTTTTCAGTGCCACAGAGGCCATGTCCATAATGTCCGTTACAAAGGCATTAACATTCTCTTTCTTGCATTCATCTATAGTTTGTGGATGGGGCAACAAGACTCCTACATTGCAAGGGGAATAGGATTTGTGGCCAACTTTGGAAGGCAGAGTTGGATCTTTTGCTCTGACTTCCCTCCTTGTTTCCTCTGTCACCAATGATGAGAACTTAAACTTCTCTTTAATTTTGATGGCTTTCCGTCCTTCAGCAATCAATAGGCTGTTGTCCAATGCACTGTGGGATCTGCAGTCATCTGGAGACAGCAAAGGAGTTGTAGGACTGGAGGTGCTGTGGCAGGGAAGCTCCCCCCTCAGCTCGTCCACCAAACAGGAAGAATGCTTAGAAGAGAAGGGGTACAGCTTACTTGATGGTGATGAGCATATATATATTGTAGAACTTAAATCCATTTCAGGTCTCAATTTCCCAACATCTTGAACCGGCTCTTCTGTTTTGACATTCACATACAACTCCCTTAAAGTATCCTCTTTCTTAGTGAACAGGCCAGACTCTTCCTGGAGAAGGTCATCATCTTCATATTTTCCTTGTAAACAGTTGTGATCTACATTTCCATTCTCTATATCATCAACAAATTGGCTGATATAGCTTCTTGTCACATTCCTTCTGTTCTCGTCTTCTTGGTCCTGTCCTCTGGTTGTATTGTTGTAAGCATTTTTCTTGGTTTTTATTAATTGTGTAGTTGAATGTGGGAAGCTGGAAGATGGCGTACTTCCACACTGTAACTCATCCAAAAGCCCTGCCTCTGTTTTGAATGAGGAGGACGCAGAGGTACGAGGAGTTCTTATCCAACTTTCTAACTTCCTCTTCATATACTCAAGCCCGAGCTCATAGGAGGTCTCCATGACATCATCATTATTGTCCTCATCTTCCTCATTGCTGGAGGATACACCGTTAATCCTCTTGTCATCCCCATCCTGTTCATCCCGAACACCAAGTTCCTCTTCAGTGAGCGTCGGTGTGGAAGACGAAAGCAGATCGCTGTCATATCCATCTACGTCTGTGCATGCTGAAGTACATGAAACGTTTACCAACATGCTTAAACCATCTGACCCATCTACACATTTCCCGCCCCTGGTGCTATTGTGGCAATGTTGCCTATGAGAGCTGGAGTTGGAACTGGCCACCATGTTTAGATGTTGAGATAGGTGATGCTGATTTCTGAACATGATGAAATCCTCAGACCCCAGAGATGAGTCTTCTGTGCTACTCAGCCCAGTTAGTGATACTTTTGATAATGTTTCATTGACCACTGATGGCTGTTCTTCCCATGAAGTGCTAGAAATGCCAGATTGTAAGATGTGTTCACGACCTAAAGAGGGTGAAACAGGGAATTGGTTCTTCTGTGGAGTGCTACTTTGAATTGACATGTCAGAAACACTGCGTGTCATCTTCACGACCAAAGGATTCTGAATGTTCTCCAAACGTTTCAGGAGATCAAGGGTTCTTTGGCTAAGGTCTTCAGCAGATGTCTCAGTTCCAGTATTTATGCCTGTTCTTGGTTCAACTATATCACTGTCTTTCTCCAGGACATGTTTCAGCTCATTGGGACTGAAAAGCCTGTCTACCACCTCTATGTCAGGGCTGTGGCATTGATTAAGACAGCTCTCCAGAGAGACACTATGATGCAGATAATCTTTGGAGGGGAATAACTCCATACCTAGAGTCAATAGAGACTCCAAAGAAGAGCTCTGAGACAAAACTGGACTTGATATCCTACTATTGAGAGCAGGGGTAGTATCAACATGATTACAGTGGTCAAAGTGAAAATCATTGTTTTCAGTCAGGGACATAAAAACCTTGGAGGAGTCATTGAGCCCGTGTCCATTTATTAGGATTTCAACAGCCTCTGCTCCTCCCTCTTTGTACCTCTTGTCCTCTTCCTCTTTGTTTCCTTTGGTCTCACCTCTAAGATCATTCCTTTTAAATCCATCAAAATTCTTAGAAATGTCCATCTTACTTCTTTCATACTGAGTAATTCTGTTCTTTTCCAGACTTAAAGGATGATTTTCTTGTGGAGCTTCATCATTTCTCCAGTCTCTTTTTTCCTTTTTTCCTACCGCCTGATCCTCGTTCTTTCCTTGTATTGCAGAATTTGTTGATGCTTCTGAATCTCCATTGTCACTTACAATCCCACTCTCTGAATCTGATTGTAGACTATTTTCTGATTCCCCGCTTCTTCTGCCACCCTCACTTTCCTTATTCCAAAATTCACTGCTTCTTTCCTGTTGTTGGCTATTTGACATCAAACCTCCCAGGAGGTCTGGGGGGGATTTAACGAAGGACAATGAGGAATCGTCATTAATGTTCATCAGCAACAAATGTCTTTTATTATTGACAGGTTTATTTATGTGTTTTAATGTGGAAGTAAGGGGAAACATTGGCTGCTTGCATAATTCAATGCTGTGGAGGCTGTACACTTGATATATGTTATTGTTTGGGAGGGCATCAGCAGTTATGCTGTGCTGCACATCCAAAGAGGATCCACCCTTTGATTGAGATCTCCCTTTTGACTGAGTGGCTTTGATATCAGTATGAATATCCAGAGGTTGATTTTCACTGGACAAAGCACTGTTTGAGGGCAGATTTGATTGTGTGGTGGTGGGGAGGTCAGTTGTAAGGTCAGGTTGTGGTACATGTTGTTCTGCTTCCATAACTGTCTTATCTGTTTCATCCCATTCCCAGGAGTCATCCAGTGTCATTGCCACAGAACCCACTGACACTGGGCTAATCTGGTGGAGATCCTCTAAGTCTGTTTCCAGAATGGCTCCATTAACCTGCAGAAGAAACAGAATAAAACAAAACATGGTTGAAAATCTGGGTTTCCACTGGACGGAATTAAAACAGTTCATAAAGCACTCTAGCCACTCAAAATTGAAATGATCTTAACTATATTTGACACTAGAAGACAAGTGACGGATCAAAATTCATATTGCCCATTTTTATCTGGCTTTTACTTTTCTCCAGTAATATGCCCCAGAAAGGTCCTGTAAACACGATTTAAACACAAGTTTCAACTTCCTTTTGCTGAGTACATTCAACATCACTCACATTCCCTATCACAGTATTATTTTTCTATATAAAAGTTGTGCTGCAGATTTAAGTATGAGTAGTCAAGAAATTAATAAAAATTTCACCAAGTTTGCCACAAGTATGTTTAATCTGTTTTTTTAGAGGATAACCGTTGTACAGAAAATTGGAAGGTAGAGCAATAGATAACCAAGTTTTAATCCCAACTGAAGCACCTGTTAATTATGACACAGGCATGAATGCAGTGAATTTACAAGCCTGTATGCAAGAAACACATTTCAATCAGGAAAAACTCACAAAGAGAGAAAAGGCAATTAGAAGAATTTATTGATACAATAATTTAAACTTTGGCGCTCAGACCTCGGCAGGAAACTTAAACGCTGATTTATACTTTAATGTAGATAAGCAGATGTATGAGAATAGGGATATTTCCCCCAGGTTTGAAACTGGTGGTGGAGTTTAGAAAAATGAAGTTGGTTAATCCATAGAGGCTGGTTTGCAAGGTAATTGCTTGAGTTAAATGTCAAACTTGGATAAACAAAGTTTGCATAAACTGTCCATGATGAGCAAGCATGAAGAGACTGGAGAGAAAAAACTCCCCTTTGGGAAGAAACCTCTGGCAGAACCAGGCTCAACATGGCGGTTCTTCTGCCGGACCGTTTTAAGAGTGACAGGGAACTCCATGAGAGTCCAGAAGGAACTACACTCTGGAAAGGGCGAGGTTGAAGGATCATCGAGAAAAAGTCAGATGGAGCTTGCTACAATGGTGGAGAAGGGGATGGAGGTGGGTTAAAAATGGTCGTTTGAATTGAGATCCGAAATTGGTGCGACGGTTCTTGCGCTTGCTGAAAAGCAGGCCGAGAGATGATTTGGAGTTACTTTTAAGGTGAACACTGGATGATGATTGGGCTTCGAGGAGGTGTGGTTCGAAGCTGTCATGGTTTTTATATGTTTTTGCCCACATGCAGACACAATACGGAAGACAGAGTGCAGTTTAAAGGTGTTTATTAAATGGTTCAGGTATAGGGATCGCACGGGTGTGGAGATCCGTCGAGGTCTGAACGTCAATGCCGAAGGAACTGTGGGAGGAGGAGGAGGAAAGTGTTTACAAATAACTAAACCAGATAGAAATTCCCAGAAGCCGAGCCGCTTACCATTTAGTTGAGCGAACCTAACCGGGGAGGGGAATTCATCATCAGAAGATTGAATTTACATGAACGGCACCATCAGTCCAAATGTCCACAACACACAGCCCATGACAAACTGTATGTGTGTGTGTGTGTGTGTGTTGGGGGGGGGGGGGATTCAGGGGAATAAGTTCCTGGAATTAATGCCCAGGCTAGCATAATTAGACATAACACCTGCAGTTCATGGCAATAGTTATAATTAGGTTCTGGAAACTGTTTTAACCATAATCGTGGGTGAATTAAGCACTGATAAATTATTTTTATTAATCACATTTTACATCTTTGTTCAATGTCCAATTCGTCTAGCCTGCTTTGGCACCAAATGTGTTTCAAAAATGTTTTATTTTCTGGTTTGAGATCAGTGTCTTCACATAGGTCTTTAATTAATAACAAAAAGGCATTGCAAAATAATGATACTCTATGGTCATTTGCAACAATCTGAAAACTAAAGAAATGTGAAAACAACCCACTCAACAGAAACTACTCATAAGTTGCAACAAAAATTATTCCACTCTGGAACAAAGGAATTAATTATTCAAAAACATCTTCACCAAGCCGAAAATCCCAAGGTAAATACGTAATCAAAGCATTCAGAAAGCTCAGCTGTCTAAAAATATGCTTAGACACAGGAAAGCTTCCCTGCCCCAGACATAATTATACAAATTGCTCTAAGTCTCGTTAACGAGAGAACGCTAATTTATATTAGCCATTCATAGCCTATTAATCTAATAAACTAGTTGTCTAAGTGTGTGTGTTAGTGTGTGTGTTTCAGATGGAGTGAGTTTGTGTGGTTATTGCTGTACTTAAGACATTTCTATTAGACTTGTGTTTATTCTCTATTTGCTGATAAGGGAGATGTGGGTAATGAATGCACTGGGTTTTGTGCTGCAGATACATTGGAAAAACATTCACCCTTAAAAAGCCAGGATACCAGTTAACTTAATCCAATCAAACTAGGCATATTTTGAACCTTAAAAAATTCTATAAAGTTTTCCTGTCATTGTTCCTTATCGTCATTTCAAACACTCCTTACAACAGTTTATGCCTGAACTACAGTATTTTTACAACAGTAAATGGTGAAGCCATTCCTAGTATCTACCAGCAACACAAACATAATTTTAAAAGTGGAACCTTACTTGATTGTAGCTGAGAGCATGCCAGAAACAGAACTGGCCAAAAAACAGAGCTTTGCCTTGTAAGTAGTGGTGATAACGTTTAACTCATAGAACAAGAGCCGTTCCAGAGTAAGTACATTTTATTAGGGCTAAATTTTAATGCATAGATGTTGCACAAAAAGCCTAAAATAATCATCTTTAATCTGAAATTAAATACTTAATAAAGTGACACATGAGTAAAAAATAGTTTCTTCCAAGATTCGGGCTCCAAAAATGCCTGAGGTTCTAGGCTCTTTATGTTTGTCTTCATGTTTTTGTTCATGTTATGACCACTCCAAGCATTAATCCAGTACAGAAGGCCTGAATTGCTACGCAACCGGGGAAAAAACCTGGAGTTTACAGACCTAAAACTGGACTTTATTCCACCTGAACTGCTGAGGACATCAATTCAATTCAATTCAATTTTATTTATTTAGCGCCAACTCATGAAACATGTCATCTCGAGGCACTTTACAAAGTAAAAATCAATCATATTATACAGATTGGTAAAAAATGTCCTATATAAGGGAACCAGTTGATTGCTTTAAAGTTCCGACAAGCAGCATTCACTCCTGGAGAAGCGTAGAGCTACAGGGAGTGTTGTCTGCATTGTCCATGGCTTTGCAGCAATCCCTTACACTGAGCAAGCATGAAGCGACAGTGGAAAGAAAAACCACCCATAAGCAGGAAGGAAAAACCTCCAGCAGAACCGGGCTCACTATGAACGCTCATCTGCCTTGACCGACTGGGGGTTACAGAAGACAGAGCAGAGACACAACAAGAAAGACAAACAAGCACAGAAGCAAACATTGATCCAGTAATCTGTTCTATATTAGATGATAATAGCGGGTGAGCTGTCTTCTCTGGATGATGTCTCAGATAACAGAACGCCAGACCAGATGTACCTACTATGAAGAAAAAAAAAGAGAGAGAACAAAAAGTTATAAGCAGAAATGATGACAAGCAATGCATAATTGAAGAACAGTAGAACTCGATAGAGTGAGAAAAATAAGATAAGATAAGATAAGATTTATTGATCTCACAATGGAGAAATTCACTCGTCACATCGGCTCATACAAGAAGGTGCAGAGTAGATCCTGATGTCCTCCAGTAGCCTAAACCCATAGAAGCACATCCCCATAGGTAGATCAGGGCAACATAAGCCACTCTAGTTATAAGCTTTGTCAAAAAGGAAAGTTTTAAGATTAGTCTCAGAGGCTGTAATGTACCCAATTGTAAGGCCTAAAAAGTGGAGGAACTGTAAGCAAAAACAGGGTAAGAGAGCATTACTACGTGCTATTCTGAAGGTTAATCCACACAGATTGAATTGAATTGAAAGCCTTTATTGTCATTGTACACAGTACAATGAGATTTGGAGAGCAACTCCATAAAAGTGCACACATTAAAAAACACATAAATACACATACAATACAATACATTGCAAATCTGGATGAAGGTTGAGTATGGTGACGGCTTTGGGGAAGAAGCTATCCCTGAATCTGTTTGTTGTAGTCCGTATTGACCTGAAGCGCCTGCCTGAGGGCAGCATGTTAAAGAGATGGAAACCGGGGTGAGTGGTATCCCTCAGGATGTTTCTGGCCCTACTGAGACAACGGGAGTTGTAAATGTCAATCAAAGAGGGCAGAGGGCAGCCAATGATTTTTTGTGCAGTGTTTGTCACCCTCTGCAGTCGCTTTCTGTCGGCCTCCGTGCAGCTAGAATGCCACACTGTCACAGCGTAGGCAGGGGTGGATTTAGAAAATCTGGGGCCCTAGGCAAAGAAAGGGATGGGGCCCTCTGAATTGTGAAGACAACACATAAAACAGACCCATTATACAGATAGAGAAATTTTATTAGAATAGACATACATTAATTTTTCTACCTTTTGTTCTTATTGTTTTCCTCTCTATGTTTTTTTTTATCCCTTGTTCTAGAAGACAAGCCATGATCTGCTTATTTGTTCTCCATTTTTCATTTGAATGAAATAATAGCTGGAAGTAAATCTGCGCCCGTCTCCATTTCTTGGAAAGAAATGGAGACTTCACCTGGAGCGGTCCTCTCAGTACCATAGAGCAGCATGGATGGTCAGAAAGCTGATTGGCCAGAGCTGGGTCATCTTCAGGAAGTCCATTGTGCTGACTTCGACATTCTTTCTGTTGAGGATGTCGAAGATGTCTACTTATTCGGATTTATGATACTTGGATTCCTCATTTTTGGCCTTGGAGGATATTTAATGTATCAACACCTTCAAAAGCTGCTGGCGGTAAATATGGCCCTGATGAGACTGCCAGCGGCAGTCGACGCGATCACGAGGTCGTTGAATGAACAAAACGGACGGCTTGATAAGCTGACCGCGGTTGTGGTACAGAGGTGAGGTGGGATAAAACCTGGAAGTGTGAACGTTACTAGCCCATCGATTGGATTATTGGAATATTGGATCCTGGAGCCAGCGGCGAAAAGACTCTAAGGCTGACAGAAAAGTTGGTGTCAGCTTGTTCTCATAACAAATTCTGTTTTCTTCAAATCGGACTCCCCGCTATCAAATTCTCCCTGGTTGTTATGGCGACATCGCACAAATTCCCTGCTACCCCACATTCCTGCGGACATCTGTGGAGGAGTCAAGCCGGAGCGGCAGAGTGATAAGACTTTCCATCAAGGACACTTGCCTGCCGGAGGACGGCCTTCATGGACATACAGATTTCCACACAACATGCACCCAGACACACATATGCTCACAAATACAGATGACTTTACCCGACCAGAACTCAAATGTTTACCTTCTGCATATATGTGTCTCGTCATTGATTGTGCTTTTTGTGCAAATGAGGTTTTTTTGTCGGATGCTTCACATTTTGTGTGGAAACACAAATTGTGCAGCATCTGTCTTTTTTCTCTCCCTCCACTCGCCCAGTGTAAATCTTTTTTCAACAGATCTCAAGGCAGCGCCTAGGGACCCCGTGTAAAGCGGGGTCTGGGGCAGTTTGGGGAACGCACCTCACGGCTTGCGCTCATGTAGCAGCAGCCGACTGGGTGTGTTCCTGGCAACGCAAGGCCTCAGTCAATCGTTCCCCCAAAATGTTTGTTAAGTGTATGTGATGGACGGTTGTACTGGAACTGAAATTTCGATTGTAATGCAAATTGCAGTTGACTAATAAAATTGATTGATTGATTGATTGATTGATTGACTGCTTAACAGCAGAGTGGATGATGCTGGACTCTCTCAGTCTGGTTGAACATCATCATTCTCAAAGCCTGGCTGGATAATTGGGGAACTCTCTCTGTCACAGCCTATCTCTGTCTCATTCTGAAAACCAACACAAAAAACACAGTATAAGGCTTTTACTCAGTGGTTAAATGTATACTTACTCATTTGCTAAAGTTGAAATTTGAGGATTTTATGCAACTTCAATTTTGTCTATGTCACTGTAACTCAAAGGAACATACTGCAATTTCTACTCTACTACTAAACCTATGTATATGCTGGTTACATATTTCAAAATCTTCACGTTCAGTGCAAACCTTGTATCCCCAAAATGACAATTTAATGTTAACATTTGTGATAAACTGAACAAGTGTCAGGGGCAGTCCTGATTAGATGTGTTTCTTGTATTACTTGTTTTACCTATTCTTTTCACTTCCTGTTTTATTTTGTACTCATTTCCTGAACTTGTTTTAGGCAGCTTCACTTCCTCCCTGCAATCAGGATCTGCCACAGCCTAATGTCAATCACCTGGTGTTTGTGCTCCTCTTTTGTTTGTTAGACTATTTAATACTTACTGATGCAGCTTCCCTTTGCCAGTTCGTCTTTGTTCTTTGAGCCTAGCGTTCCAGCCTTTCGTCTAACTTAGCTTTCTAGTGTTTTTTGACCTCAGCCTGAATTCGGACCTGTCTTTGCCTCGGTTTTGGATACCTCTGTTTATGCTGGATTTTTTGGTGTTTGACCCTGGACTGTATTAAAGGAACTTTGAGTTTGAACCCACTGTGTCAGGTCTTGCATTTGAGTCCTCTGTTCCTGAGCCATACGACAACAAGTCTTTATTTTAAGGGATGACTTTTTAAACCAGAACTCTTAAAAAAATCGTTTTCAGCTGGAAAATTAATTATGACAAAACAAAAATTAGATGCATGTCACAGGAAAAACTAGTGATGCTACATGACAATTTCTTAAACTACCGAACAGTAAATTAGATTGTTTATAATTAACTCCACTCTTAACATCCACAGCTGTACACAATAACACATTAAAGCACAATAACACAGCTGTAATGCAGAGTGAGAAGTTGGTAATGACTTCCTTATGTTTTTTGAATGTATAACTTAAATTATTAAGGAATTAAATACCTGCCAAAACTACCTGTAAAACCTAAGGGGGAGTTTAGAACATCCAAAAGCCTGATGTTTTCCTGAATATCAAAATTAAAAAAACACCTAAATAATTGATTTCTCATCGTTTGTAGAAAATACAAAAGAAAATCGAAACTTACTTTAAAATGAGCCATATTCAATAAGGTAAATAAATAATGCAGAATGTCCCCTTGATGGTTTAATACTCACCGTTCATCTCCTCATGACGGACGCTCCCCAACAGGCTCCAACGTTACTGTTTTCTGCAGCTGCTGATAGCCGCTGCTGCAGTGAAGAAGCCGAAAGCAGGAACTTTGGATAACTTTGAGAGCAGCTCTCTACTTTCCTCTTTTTTTCTCTTCTTTTCAGCACCATTAGGGTAGCTTCTTTCCTTTTTATTTATTTTCTCTTCTCGTCTCGTCTCCTCGCGCCGTTTGTTTTCAAATGGGTTTCTGCCGTGCCGTCTGCCTGGATCTTTCTGCACATGCGCAGCAAATGGACTGATCCAATGTAGTGGAGACTGTAGGGGGGGCCCGAGCCACACTGAATATTATAAGCATTCTGATGGCATTTTAACGAAAGGATTTTAATAAAAAACATAATGTGCACAAATAAGTAAAAGCTGTAGTAACCATACACAAAAGGAGTTTTAGGGAGTTTAGCCCCCTAGGTTTTGCCTAATGGTAAATCCGCCCCTGAGCGTAGGTCAACAGGCTCTCAATGGTGGAGCGGTAGTATGTCACCAGCAGCTGAGTTTTTAATTTTTCCTTTCTGAGCACCCTCAGGAAGTGTAGCCGCTGCTGGGCTTTCTTGACCAGAGCTGTGGTGTTGAGCGACCAGGAGAGGTCTGCAGAGATGTGGATGCCGAGGAATTTGAAGGACTTCACTTGCTCTACACATCCACTGTTGATATACAAGGGGACATGGGCGGCTTTCTTCCGTCTGAAGTCCAGGATGAGTTCCTTGGTCTTGTTGATATTTAGTGCCAGATTGTTTGATGCACACCACTCGCTAAGTTTCAGGACCTCATCTCTGTAGGCCGTCTCATTTCCCCCTGCAATCAGCCCGACCACCGTTGTGTCATCAGCGAACTTGATGATGATGTTCTCTGGATGGGCAGGACTGCAGTCGAATGTGTAGAGGGAGTAGAGTATTGGGCTCAGCACGCAGCCCTCTGGAGAGCCAGTGCAGAGAGTGCGGGAAGAAGAGAGGTGAGGACCTAGTTTCACCTGCTGGGGTCGATTGACCAAAAAGTTCTTAATCCAGGAGCAGGTGGGTGAAGGGACCCCCAGGTTGATTAGCTTGGGGATCAGAATGTAGATTAGCTCTACTCAGGCTCGTCCTGGCCAACATTAGATCACTCCTCACAAACTGGATGAGATCTGAATGAAGATTGCCTCCACAGAGACATGACAACAACATACCCAAGGCTGTGGTGGATTTAGCAGATTTTTCTTTCTCTTTGTTGACAGGACTGCAGCTGAAGGGAAAAGCAAGGCTAGAGGTTTGGCACTGTACAATCACAACTCATAATGCACAGCTAAAAAAACAGTCTTAACCTTTTGCTATCTTGATCTGACATTGCCAGTTAAGTGCAGGCAATTTAAACTGATTAGAGAACTCAGCTCTGTTATCGCCATTGCACCCTACATACAGCCAAGACCTAATATTAACTTAGCCCTGGAAGAGCTCTATAGTTTCATTAACAGCCAAATGAACAGTAAACTAGAGGCAGATGTGCTGGGGACCATAATCATGTAATATTATAAACTGTGCACCCAACCTTCAACAAATTTATAAAGTCCCCGACCATTATACAACAGTATATAAGACCAGGCCTATTGCAACATTCCAGGATCATATAGGGCTGCGGCAGCTCCCCACTTTGAATAGTCAGCTCACATCTCTGTGGATCTGATCCCTGCTTACAAACCAATGATCTGCAGAACTAGAGCTGTCATCAGAACCATTATGGTTTGGACTGAATAGGCCTGCTTAGCCTTAGAGGATTGATTTAAACACAAACCAACTAGAGGAAGTTCAAAGAGGATGCTGATCTGGAAGAATACACATCATTTAAGAAGATTCAAAGATTCTTTATTGTCACCGCGTGTTACGGTGGTGAAAGTTATTTTTGGCCACACCGGCTAAGAGTGCACATAAAAAAACAAACAAACAAACAGGCAATGAGTCTTACAGTGTATTTTTTGTTTTTGTTTTTTCAGTGCCAAGCGGAGCCTGGCAGTGAGCCATAGGGTAGGGGTGGTGTATAATGGCTAAGGATATTTAACACCATCAGTTGCATATTCTGTGGTGCGAATTAGTAGCAGGATATGGATACAGCTTCTGAGTCTGCCTTGTCTGTTTGACCTGTGCTGTCAAACTTAAACATGTCAAACTTAAAATCCCCAGGCTTTGGTGTACCATGGGAAATGGATTGGACAAAATGGGCTTGATCTGGGAGATGTACAAGACAGGATGAATTCGAAGATAATCCGGCAGACATAGGTTGGTTTGATGATGGAGTAAGTGTGGAACGGGCCCAAGAGCGGTGGTCAGTGGCGGCTGGCCCATAGGGGGCGTTTGGGCTCTGCCCTCCCTAGATGTGGAGGGGAAAAGTCAAAATATATATAGATTTTAAAAGTATTATTAATGTCAGTTTTTACTTAATAGTACGTGGCTACATGTAATAAGAATTATTAAAACACTTCTACTAATTGATTCTACCAATTGACTCTCATTTAATAGTGCATTTCCACCAACAGAACGTATCATTTCTCTTCTTCTACACTTTTGGGGCTGTCACTCAAGGACCACCACAAGTGTAGCGAAATAACCAATCGTATACAGTTGCTAGAGAAAATGTATAAATGTTTGGCCAATCAGCATCGCTAAATGAATGGCTTTGGGGCTACTGGAATCTTTGCCCCTGCTACACAGTGATTGGTGTATACACGCCCGCCGACAGGGGGGGACAAACGGGTCAGTTGTCCCGGGCCCAGGACAGAGGGGGGGGGGGGGGGGCAAAACTGACACTGACAAATGGTCAGAGTGTCAGTCAGCGCGCGCGCGCGACTTCAGCAGCTTCACCAGTCTACCAGTCGTCACGGCTCTCTGCTGCTCCCCCTCCCCTCTCGTACATGGCTCAGCGGCGCCAGCCAATCAGCACGCAGGCTCAGCCTGGCCCGCCTACTCAGCTCTCTCTCCACTCAACACACAAACAACCGCGCTGCCTGAGCGGTGGGTGCTGCTGCTCAGAGACTCGGACAGAGAAAGACACCACAGCAGCGGAAAAACTTAAGCGCCGTTTGGCTTTATTTTAATACCGTAAATGAAATCAAGCTGTATGTTTTGTAAAAAGCCGGTTAAATTCAGTGGAAACAAAACAATTTTATATAAGCACGTGAAAAACCATGAGCAAGAAAACATCGAGCCACAGAAACGGAGAGGAGATGAAACTTCTCTGATTGCCCCGACAGACCCAGACCCACAGACTGACGTCACTGACTGAGGCCTTTCAGTCCTCCAGAGAGCATCCAGGTAGATCAGAGTGGTCATCTTCAGCAGCAGTTCATGTTAACTTTCAAAGTAGATATTATCTATCATATGTTACTGGAGCCCGTCCGTCCGTCTGTCTTCTTCCGCTTATCCGGGGTCGGGTCGCAGCTTCAGTAGGGAGGCCCAGACGTCCCTCTCCCCAGCCACTTGGGCCAGCTCCTCAGGAGGAATCCCAAGGCGTTCCCAGGCCAGCCGGGAGACATAGTCCCTCCAGCGTGTCCTGGGTCTTCCCCTGGGCCTCCTCCCGGTGGGACGTGCCCGGAACACCTCACCAGGGAGGCGTCCAGAAGGCATCCTGACCAGATGCCCGAGCCACCTCAACTGGCTCCTCTCGACGTGGAGGAGCAGCGGCTCTACTCTGAGTCCTCCCCGGATGACTGAGCTCCTCACCCTATCTCTAAGGGAGAGCCCAGACACACTACGGAGAAAACTCATTTCAGCCGCTTGTATCCGGGATCTCGTTCTTTCGGTCACGACCCAAAGCTCGTGACCATAGATGAGGGTAGGAACGTAGATCGACCGGTAAATCGAGAGCTTCGCCTTTTGGCTCAGCTCTCTCTTCACCACAACGGATCGGTACAGCGCCCGCTTCACAGCAGACGCTGCACCAATCCGCCTGTCGATCTCCCGCTCCATCTTCCCCTCATTCGTGAACAAGACCCCAAGATACTTGAACTCCTCCACTAGGGGCAGCACATCCTCCCCAACCCGGAGAAGGCACTCTACCCTTTTCCGGTTCAAGACCATGGTCTCGGATTTGGAGGCACTGATTTTCATCCCGGCCGCTTCGCACTCGGCTGCGAACCGCTCTAGTGAGAGCTGTAGATCACGCCCTGATGAAGCCAATAGGACCACGTCATCCGCAAATAGCAGAGACGCAATCCTTAGGCCACCAAAACGGATCCCCTCAACACCTTGGCTGCGCCTAGAAATTCTGTCAGGTCTCTGTCGTACAGAGACCTGACAGCCCTTATTAAAGGGGCCGGTACTCCATACTCCCGGAGTACCCCCCACAGGATCCCCCGGGGGACACGGTCGAATGCCTTCTCCAGATCCACAAAGCACATGTAGGCTGGTTGGGCAAACTCCCATGCCCCCTCAAGAATCCTGCTGAGGGTATAGAGCTGGTCCAGTGTTCCACGGCCAGGACGAAAACCACACTGCTCTTCCTGAATCCGAGATTCGACTATCCGACGGACCCTCCTTTCCAGAACCCCTGAATAGACCTTACCAGGGAGGCTTAAGAGTGTGATTCCTCTGTAGTTGGAACACACCCTCCGGTCCCCCTTTTTAAATAGGGGGACCACCACCCCAGTCTGCCAATCCAGAGGAACTGCCCCTGATGTCCACGCAATGTTGCAGAGCCGCGTTAACCAACACAGCCCCACAACATCCAGAGCCTTGAGGTACTCAGGGCGAATCTCATCCACCCCCGGGGCCTTGCCACCGACGAGCTTTTTAACAACCTCGGCAACCTCAGCACCAGAGATGGGAGAACCCGACCCAGAGTCCTCAGGCTCTTCTTCCTCAATGGAAGACGTGTTGGTGGGATTAAGGAGGTCTTCGAAGTATTCCGCCCACTGACGCACGACGTCCCGAGTCGAGGTCAGCAGCACACCACCCCCACTGTAAACAGTGTTGGTACTGCACTGCTTCCCCCTCCTGAGACGCCGGATAGTGGACCAGAATCGCTTCGAAGCCGTACGGAAGTCTTTCTCCATGGCCTCTCCGAACTCTTCCCACGCCCGAGTTTTTGCCTCGTCGACCAGCCGAGCCGCCTGCCGCTTCGACTGCCGGTACACATCAGCTGCTTCCGGAGTCCCACAGGCCAAAAAAGCCCGGTAGGACTCCTTCAGCTTGACGGCTTCCCTCACCGCTGGTGTCCACCAGCGGGTTCGAGGGTTGCTGCCACGACATGCACCGAAAACCTTGCGGCCACAGCTCCAACTGGCCGCCTCAACAATAGAGGCGTGGAACATGGTTCATTCAGACTCAATGTCCCCCGCCTCCCTCGGAACGTGTTTAAAGTTCTCCCGGAGGTGGGAGTTAAAGCTCCACCTCACAGGGGACTCCGCCAGACGTTCCCAGCAAACCCTCACAGTACGTTTGGGCCTGCCCGGTCGGACCGGCTTCCTCCCCTGCCATCGGAGCCAACTCACCACCAGGTAGTGGTCGGTGGAGAGCTCCGCCCCTCTCTTCACCCGAGTGTCCAAGACATACGGCCGCAGGTCAGATGAAACGACAACAAAGTCGATCATTGAACTGCGACCTAGGGTGTCCTGGTGCCAAGAGCACATATGGACACCCTTATGCTTGAACATGGTGTTTGTGATGGACAATCCATGAC